>NC_056731.1:813579543-813697043 GCF_019279795.1 Protopterus annectens | reverse complement strand
CAAAGTTGTTTCCAAATATTATCTGCTTGCAATGTCACACTCTGCATTCACATCCCCTGCACAGCTGCCATCAGCTTTTGCTATAGGGGCACTAGGAGCTTATGATGGCATTGAAAGTAAACACTACTATCCAACTTGAAGCAGACCAACACAGTTCAAATGTGCTTAAATAGACAACCCATGGAAAGCATAAAAACAACAAGCCAAAGGTTTGGCCTTCCTCAGTGGCATATGAAGGGATGATGATCTAAAATGCTTACTTCCTGCTGAACAATAAAAGGTTAGTCAACCCAGCAAACTATTTCATACACACAAGATAAGTCCCTGCTTCCATTTCCAATGGCAATATCATAACAACCAAAAGTTACACATTTTGCACACACTTGAGATATTTTACTTAACCTGATATTAACCATGAGTTTTTTAACCCCCTGACAATAGTCAAATTAAATCAGATTGCATTCTTATTATACTGGAATGAAATTATGAATAAATTAAATTTAAACAAAACATGGGAACTGTAACAAAAGCATGGGACTTCAGTATTCATTATCCACAATCAACCAGAATAATGTTCACATAGAAAAAAAAGTAATTTAATGAAGTGACAGTGATCTGTTTCATTGGCCCTGTCAGTGCCAAATCATGTAGTCATAGACTTGGGCACTAGTAGCGCTACCTCTCAAGTTTTCACCAAACCATTAGACACTTCTACATGGCAATACCATCAGGAACTGCAGTAAAAAGTTACATGTTTACCGGTACCGCCTCTGCAGCGTACCAGCAATGATAGCTCTTACCTTCAGAATCACAGAAAATCTAGAAATAACAAGGGCACTTTTTTTAAAATGCAAGTACTATTAACTTAAAAAGCCGACAGAAAAAAAATTACATGAATAAACTTGTATTTTCTGAAATAAAAAAAGTTTATAACTCTATTCATTGGAATCTACCATCTTATATCCCAAAGCTGACAGTTATTCAGAAGGAAAAGAGTAAAATTATGAAACAAAAATCAGGGACTGTTTAGAGGAATGCCAACAACAACAGTGCACAGTGAAAAAAAAACAGGAATGATGATAGATTTTCACAGTAAAACATTCTATGGAGAATTCTTCAACATTAAGCTGAACGGAGATCACGCTATAGTGGGGATTGGGAAATTTACCCTTTCCTTCACTGTAGTGCGATCTCAGAGTTTGTATAAGTTGGATGCAAAAATGGGGGGAGGGGTGCCCCTTCCCCTTCGCTCTATGGTTCTGGCACCCATGTAATCAAATCCCAAGGAGAAAAAAAAATCTGTTTTCTTACTGGATTTATATGTAGAACCTCCTTCAGAACTGATTCATTAGGCTGCAAGAAGACAGGGTTGGGGACACCGCCTAGCAGACATGCAGGAGTAATAAGGAAGTACTTGCACCTTAAACATCATGTTAAATACAGCCAGTGCATCACAGTTAACGAGCTGAGAAGCAGAAAAGCAGCACAGAGCCTCTTCCAAAGACATTCATCACAGCTAGAAATTACATGACTAAACTTTACTTTACTGGCAGACTCGAACAAGGAATCAGCATTCAGGATAAGGTTAATGACAGCAAGCTTGTAAATAACTACATGAAAAAAAAAATTAATATTCAGCACTGTAATTGTTTGGCGCCATTTTTTAGCTGTAAATTGTATTGCAGAACATTAAAAAGGACTTTTAGAGTTCTTTGACCACTGCAAACACTGTTCAGTGTTCTAAAGCTCATCCCGGCACTTAACAGGGCTCCACAATCCCCTCTTGCAATGATTTCCTGCACAGTAAGCAAGAGCACACAGCACATATTTCAAGACAAGCCTTTACATATTCATATATAAAGAAAAAAGGCCCTATCAACACTAAACATTTCCATGCAGCACAAGAAAGCTGGGGATTTTACATTATAAAGCTATAAAATTCAGCAGTGCTGAAAAAAAAGACCAGCTTCACCCTTGCCATTGCTTTATGGCAATCATATGGCATAAAGGACAGTCACATGTAGACAATTTTAAAATAAAAGAACTGTGTTTAACAGCTGTAAAAAAACATAAAGTAAAATAAAACACTTTTTTTTGTAACCAGATGCCTACACAGCATTTCTAAAATACACTGGAGAGAAATTGAACATTTATTGATTGATTTTACCTGAATTATTTGGACAATGGACCCAATCATTAATTGTAACATACAGAAAAAATACAAGGAAAAGCAGCCTCATTAAAAAAACAAACAAAAAAAAAAACACTAAGGGAAAATAATCATGCAAATGTCTGCCCAGTCATAAAATGCCCTAAGCATCCACAGCTCCTCTGTGCTGGTCCTGCGGTTTAGGCTGCTTGTTTTCGCCTACCGGTAGGTCTTTTCAGCATATCTGTCTGTCATTTGCAAGCCTCTAAGCAACTATTGTGCTAAACTCCGCATTTTTACTTGTAACTGTGTTTTAGGGTTATAGATGGCCTTGTGCTAATGGCTATCACTCCAGTGCAATGTTTGTAACTGTGTTGTATGGTTATTGTTGGCCTCGTGCTGACGGCTTAATTTATCTGTGACCTACATGTGTTTCTGACCTCTGCAAGCTGCTTTTGGGACGAGTGGTGCTCTTTTCTACACTGACTAATTCTGCATTAATTTTGTATGGGTACAAGGGGCTCGATTGAATACTGCTGGCTTGTCACGACCAGAAACCTGGTGTAATGATGTCCTGTTAAAAGGACGCCAACCAAAGTGCATCGCTGAATGACGGATAGCCTCTTAAGGTGGAATAACAATCCCCCTTCAAGTCTTCCGCTTAAAATCAGGTTTAGCAGCCATTTTTCTTTCCATTTGTAACTCTAAGGGCTCCGCACAGCTTCTACACGGTTTTGGGGACCGTTTTTCCCTATTTACTGTACTGTTTGACTGCTTGCTTTGTACTGTGTCATTTGCCTTTTGCTTAGGTTAATTACTGGCTTAGCAGCTGTAAGCTGCTTTTTGGGACAAGTGGGTCTCTCTTTATGTTGTCGCCAGCTGCATTACTTTAATCTGAGTATACAGGGCTCGACTGTTGCACTTTGCTGGCCCAGTCTGCTCTCCAGATGTCCTTTTAAAAGGATGCCAATGAACATATATCGTTGAAGGCCTTCATTTCTCTTTCAATGTGGATCAATGGTCCTACTAGAGCCTTTAGCTTAATTACTGGCTTAGCAGCTATTTTTCTTTCCGATTGTCTCTATAAGGACACCACATGGCTTTTATATTGTTTTGAAAACTGTTCAACACAAGTTATTGCACAGCATGAACATATCGTAGTTTAATGTGTTAGTCTGTTGAGCACTATATATTGCACTGTTTAGAGATTTTATAGTATTACTCATTTACCCCTTGCTTTCTGCTGCTTGTATTTGGCTCTACTGCTGTATAACATTGTCCTCTCTAATGGACTAGGGTCACTGATAGCATGCTGAACTGCTGAATGAATACTTTGTTCTATTTAATGGAGCCTATATTGCCTAACTTGTATTGTTCATAGCATAATATCTGCTGCTTTCCATTGTTAATCCCCTAAACCTAATCTTCCTCTACATACTTGCTCTAGCCTCATCTAACCATAGCCTCTCTCTTCTACTGTGCTTTGTTACACCCTCCCTTCTTCTCACCGTCTACCTTTCCCCTCTACATCTGCAATATTAACTCAGTGTTGTCTCCGTCTCCTCTACAGTAATCCATCCCGGGTGCTCCCTCCCTGCTTTAAATGCAAAAGGAATACCTCCGGCCATCACCTGAAGACACCCTGAATTGGCCAGCTTGCCTGGTACTTAGAAAAATACTACTGAGAAGACCCCCCCAACAAGATTGTGTAAATGTATGTTGCTTAACACTAATTAAATGTAGACTTGATGTACTATCTAGAGTTAATCTGCCCTCCCGTGTGTGCGTTCTAGCAGCCTACCGCAGACCGTTTGCCCTCTCCCCCTCCTGTTATCACTACCCTAGAATATATTTAAACCTAAGACTGGTCCAACTATCCCTGCTGTTTGCTATCTCCTTCTACCATTAGGTGGCAGCATCTACCAATATAAATCCTTGATATTCTTTATAATCCCAACAAGTTTTATTTTTTCACAAACAGTTGGTTATGAGTTAATATCCTTAGACTGTAAATATCTTCTCCCCCCTGCTAAACCACCCTCTGTAAAGGTAGCATTCGTTTTCTGGCTGGAAATATTTAGCTAATATCTTCCACCCTCTAAACTGCTTTTTGCTGATACTTTTCCTGCCATACTCACCTTTAGTGTTCTTTCCCACTCCGTTCGCCCTGCGGGCTCACTCCGCTCCCCTACCCTGCCCCCACTTCCCAACCGCCCCCAGTACTCATAGCTTTATTCCTATCTTACCCCACCCTCTCAGCCTAATTACCCAATACCAGCTCCCCCCTCATTACTCCTCCCACCTATAGCCATCCTTCTTAAACTCTGTAATCTGTACTCCACTCAATAATTATAGTCCCCATCCTCTTTCCTTAAATCTCTAGAATACCTCCATCACTTTTTAAACCCTTTCTTCTTCATAGCTTTCTCTATTTTCCTAACCACTCATACCACTCTCTCTTTGCTCCAACATGCTCTCCTCAAGTTATCACACTCTCCAGTTCCCCAGCCTCCTCTTTCTGTTCATACTTCCTTTATACTATGCTACCTCATATTCCACCTGTGCTTGTCCAATACCACCTACAAAGACAACTACCATACAAACCCACCTTCCCCCTCACTCTTACTCCCATTTCCACTCTATCTCATCTTCTCTCATCCAGCCCAACCCTCTGCACCTATTCTACCCTAAACTCTTCTCCTCTAAAGTCAAGATACTGTCACCTGCTCCAATCTATAATCTACCACAATTCATGCCTGGCAGACCAATATGGCTAAAGGATATCTCCCTCAACAACCTAGTCCAAGCTGGTGATATCCATCCTAACCCTGGTCCTACATCCTTTATTAACAACACTCATCCCTTACCCTCTTCCTCCTATCTCAACACCCTAAAGATTTTTACAATTAATGCACAAAGTCTAAACAACAAAGTACACCAATTTCAAGCTTGATTAAGCCATAACCAACCAGATATCTTAGCCATCTCTGAAACCTGGCTCAAGTCCTTTATCTCCGACTCTGAGATTTTGCCCCTAGGGTTTCATTGTTTCAGAAATGACCGACTAAATAAAAAAGGTGGAGGCACTGCCCTAGTCTACTCCAACCTTCTTACCTTAAATTCCCTCCAAATTCCAATTCCTCAATTCCATAACACTGAACTAACTGCTGGATTTCTAAAACTAAATAAACATAAAAATATCTGCATCATTTCCCTATATATCTCACCTGGTAACAATATCTCTACACTCGAAAATATTCTCCTATGTGCCTCTACTGAAATTAACTATGAAACTGCTATCCTTGGTGATGTGAATATTGACTGGAATAAAATCAATTGCCCCTCTCCCTCCCTATCCATTTAACCTCTATAACTTCACTCAAATAATCCTCTCCATCACTCGACCTAGCAAAATAAACCCTCCCGGATCCACTATAAATTGGATCCTAGTCTCAGATCCAAATAAAATAACCAATTCTGGCACAATTCCTGATACCTTTAGTGACCACCTCCCAGCCTTCATGCATCGCTCAACTAGTTCCTCCCCACACCAGCATCAGTACATTAAAACTTGTAATCTCAGTAGCTTCAACCCAATTACTTTCTCAAATACTTTCAAATAAATGAACTGGCAAATTCCTTCCTCTTGACAAGGCTATAGAATACTTCAGCTCTGTTTTCCTTGATACTTTAAAATCACTAGCCCCACTAAGAAACAAAAGGATAAAAACTAAAACTGCTCCTTGGCTATCCAAAGAGACAAAACAGATTATGCACCACAGAGACAAACTATGGAAGCTTTACCAAAACAATAAACTGGACAATACCTTGTTCCAATATAAACAGCTCCACAACCGTACAAAACGACTAATCACCAAAGACAAAAAATCCTACTATATCAAACTTCAGTCCAATAACAATAAAAACCCCCAAAAATTCTGGAACTCAGTAAACTCACTCCTCAATCCAGGCTCCAAGAATAATCCCTGTCCTGACCCAAGTAAATCTGATCTTGAACTAGGCTCTAAATTTAACTCATTTTTTATAGACACTATTACTACCCTCACCAAGGCATTTCTCAATAATAACCCAACTGCTCTACACTCTCCCCCTTCTAACTCACCTCATCTGTTTGAACTCAAACCCATCTCCACTAACTTTATAAAAAAACTTTTGTCCAAACTTAAACCTTGCTCTAATGCTCCTGACAATATTCCCTCTTCCTTCATAAAATGTGCTGCTTGATGGCATTGCACTCCCAATCAGCATCATTATCAACCGATCCGTAAAAGAATCATATGTCCCCAAATTCTGGCTCTCAGCTTATATTTTTCCTCATCATAAAGGAGGCAAGATTACCAGCATCTCAAACTTTCGCCCCATTGCTTTGCTCTCACCAATCTCCAAAATCCTAGAAAAATGCATCCACCTCCAACTTATGCCTTTCCTGACCCAAAACAATCTTTTCACTCCTACCCAGCATGGCTTCAGTCCAGGCCATAGCACAATAACTGCTCTACTCTCTTTCCTAGAAGCTGTCAGTCAAGCACGAGATTTAGGCCACTTAGTTTCTACTGTTTTACTCAATCTGTCTAAAGCTTTTGATGCAGTTTCCCACAAGCACCTTCTCTGTCATCTCTCAAATGTTAATCTCTCACATAATGCTTTATCCTGGTTCTCCAGCTATCCATCAGACTGATCACAGGCAGTCAAATGGTAGAACTCCATCTTTTCCTTCCTATCTACCCCAACTGGCATACCACAGGGATCCATCCTTGGGCCAATGCTTTTTAACATCTTCATCAATAACTTTCACACTGCTGTTCCTGATGCTAAAATCATTCAATACGCAGACGATTCAACCTTAGTCTGCTCTTCCTCAAACCTCTCTGAATTGTTGACTAAAACCAAAACTGCCTTCTCAACAACTGAAAACTGGATACGCCAAAACCACCTCTCTCTCAATGCAAATAAATCGAATATTCTACTATTCCCTCCCACAAAGACCCTCCTATGATAAAAACAATTTCAAAGTCTATAGTCAAACTAACTCACCTATAGAAGCAGTCCCCTCTGCTAAACTATTTGGCATTACTGTAGATGAGCACCTCTCAAGTTTGATATTCATATTCAACAAAATATTAAGAAAACCCACCAAAAGCTAGGTATGCTGTATAGGAATAATCACTTTCTCTCCAACTCTACCGGGCAAACTCTGGCCTCGACTTATCTTCCTTCCTTATTATACGGAGCCCCTCTCCTAACCAACCTGTCTTCCTCTATCACCTCTAAACTAGAAAACTGCTACAACAAAATCTTTAAATTTGCCTCTAAATCTAAAAATACCACCCATCACTGCCTAACCCTACAATCTCTGAATTGGCTTAGACTATCTCCAACTCACTACTACACATAGACTCATATTTCACCGGACAAAATGTCCCGCTCTAACTAACATCCTTCCCCCCCTTATACACCCAACAGAGCTCTCAGATCTGAAATTCAGAACTTAATTACTATCTATAAACCTAAACGTCCTGCTGGCCAACTTCTCCTGTCTTTCTCACTAGGCAAAAAATGGAATTCCTTTCCCTCCACACTAAGAACCATACCAAACTCAGAAAACTTCAAAACCCAACTGTTCAAAACCTGTCCACTAAATGGAAATGTACCTGCCTTCACTCAACCTAATCCAAGGGGGTTCTCTCTCTGGTTCCCAAGCTCGACAACTCTCATAGTTATCTTCCTATGAGCCTATCTAAGCTCTCACTTTCTATAGCTTCTCTCTAAGCTCTCACCTCCTACAGCTACCCTCACACAGCCCAACCTTGTAAATATTGTAAATAGCATTCTACTGTTGATGTGTGTATGTAAAGCGTATTTACATTTTCTTAAAAGGTTTGTGTGTAAACTGTTTCCACACCTAACCCATATCTGTTTTCCTCAAATGAAACTGTGTGATCCCTACCTTCAAGCTTAATGAATTTGTTAACTATACATGATATTGAATGCATTTATGAGTAACTATTATACATGTTGTTGTTGTCTTTCGGCTTTTCCCAGTTAGGGGTTGCCACAGTGAAACTCCGGTCCACTAATGATTGGCAGTAGATTTTACATGAATGCCAAGGTGCCAGCTCGATGTTCAACCTTCAACAAAGGTATGCCCATTTATGCATGTCTTTCGAACGCCCACCCAGTCGCGGGGAGGATATGCAGACTCTACACAGAAGACACTCCAGCCGAGAATTGAATGGAGAACCTCTTGCTGTGAGGCAACAACGCTACTGCTGCACCACCGCGGAAAACCTAACTATTCTACATAAGATCTTTAATATTAACTATCATTTGTATCTAAATTGTATAATGCATCTTGGAGCTTTTCTCCCCGGGCCTCCACTAAAAATGGGTCAGTTCGGCCCAGTGGACTTCCCCAGTAATCAAATTGCAAGCAAATAAATAAATAAAATCACAGCAAAGGAGTTATATACACTGCACAGAAAATGTCACATAATACTACACCATAATGTTTGTAAAATACACACCTTTCTACAAACCATAAAATTGTCAGCAATACTGTCCACCCGCTTCTGAGGCAAACAAAAATTTTGCTGCTTAGTTAGGCTCAGAACATTTCTCAGTTTGTTAAAAAAAAAAAAAAAAAAAAAAAATAGCAGGAGGATAGGGCTTTAATATACAAGTGCCTGCAGTACTGTTGAGGGCTTCAACAGAAAGAAAGGACATGTTCGCTCAACAAAGCCCTAATCCCATTTATTTGAAGTCCTGTTCTGATCATAGTGAGAATACTGGGCTACTAAACACCTTAATCTAACTGAAGGGGAAAATTCCTTGTCTCAGCATACAGATCCACATCACGAACATTAGCTTGACATAGATTTTTGAGTGGTGAACAGGCAGCAACTGGATATATTCCACTGTATAAAATAATGAAACTGAAACGATTAAACACAGGATCAAAGTTCGGAAAGGACATTATGACAACCAGTATTACAAGGCACAGTCTGCTGTCTCCACCAGTTTAATCAAAACCAAATTATGTTCTTAGTAATACAATCGATGAAATACCAATGCTTTTTAGGGGACTGAATGTTCCACTTTTATACGTTTGCCATGAAGCTCCACCTTCCCTAAAACCGACACAAATTAATAACTTTAAAATAAAAAACAAGGATTTTGAAACAGAAAAAAAACAAGAAACATATGCGAAACAGGGAGTAACGAAAAACTCGGTAAGAGTTATGTATATTACCAGAAAAGAGTTAGCCAACATAATGGTTTTGTTTTAAACTGCAGTATAGCAGCTGCAAGAAACTGACACTTGTAAAATATAATCCGAGTTATTTACAAGTTCGCCTATATTCTGAACCTGCCTTACCCACCCATCCTCTGCACCAGGGTGTGTGTGTGCGCGTGTTCACCAAGGCAGAAATAAATAAAAGTAATCCAGAGGAGTGTGTGTGGTTTTTTTTTTTTTTTTGAGGGCGGGGTTGGTGCTGCAGCACAGACATCTTGGGTGCCGGGTACAAAGTGTGTCCATCATTTCCCACTAACTTTGCAAAAAAAAGCATGGCAACATTGTTTCTTTAGGACTTGATCAGCAACAAACACGATCTCCTACAAACCCCAAGTTGTGCTGGCCAGGGCTTCTTGGGTTCCAAAGCAAGCAGCTGCCGGCTTGAGCACCAACGTCTGACAGAATAGCAAGCAGATCTTCTAGCAATAGTCTGTCAAACTTCATACTAGTAATTAATGAGATACTAACGTAACAAAACAGAAAAAAGTCTGAGAGTCAAATAAAGAAAACGCTTCTAAAAATACATATTCAGAGCTGACAAAAAACGTTTACACAGTCACTCATTACAAACTAACAATAAAAATCAAACCTGCCTGCTCAGTAATGAGTTCTGACTGTGAACATACACACACAAAAGAAAAGTAGACTGAATAAAAACTATAAAATCCTAGAACTCCCTTATTCTGTTCAATCTTCTTCAGCGACAGCTTATCTGAAGGGAAAAAAGAAAAGCAGCTCTTGGGCCAATCAAACTGGGAACTCCTTGTAGCAACTGCCAAACTGGTGTGCCTCAATAACTGTCTCTGGCAATCCGTGAAATTCGTTGAGTGCCAAAATAAAATAGAGGGATCCAGTAGTAGGTAAAATTTCCAAATATCAGCCAAAAGAAAAGAAATGCCTGCTGCTGGACCCTCTGTTTATTTGGGGAAAACAAAAGAAAATTAGGCTGGGGGTGGAGCTTTTACGCAAGTCGTGGCTTGGATTGCAACCACTTGCTTTATCAAGAACCTTTTAAGCAGAATTTCTGCTAATGGTTTAATGTGACCTTAATGTAAAAACACACTGAATCGTAACAATATAGGGTAAATTACAAGTTCAGTTACGATTTCAGTGTGTTTTTACATTAAGCTCAACTACAAATCTGCACTGCAGTTTTTCGCTCTTGTGGAAGGCACTTGGGGGTAACAGCTTGGAATTAGTATCTTCTCATGGCGAGCTCGGTTGTAAGCACAGAGGCGCCATGAGAAAGTACTCAGGGTTAATGAGTTAAGACAAACTGCCTACTCCTATGTGATACATTATCAAGCATCAAATCCCCTCCAAACCCAGTTAACCCCAGTGAATACATAGAAATTTGCACCATCATGCTATACCAACATGTAAGCAGCTGCTAAGTGCAGCTGTGCTGAGTAGGAACAAATGCAGGGCAAACCCCAAAAACAAACCTGTAGGGTGAACCATGATACCAACAAGCTTTATAATAAAAGGAAAACAATTTTGACCTAATGTAAGGAGAGTAATTCCCAGAATGTTAGAGCCCTTGCTACTGAAATAAACAAACAACTCTGGAGCTTCATAAAATCCACAAAAGCCAAGTTTGAGGCTGAAATAGTTACCCAAGCCAAAGAAAGTCAAAAGGCATTTTTAGTTATGTTCGTAATCTCAAAAGCTTAATGCAAGAATGTGCTGAGCTGATTGAGAATGAAGCTGCCTACATTGAGGCTGAAGATATAGTGAACCTACTGACTGATAAATTTAGCTCTAATTTTACCCCTCTCAAGATAAACCTAAAAACTGACTTGACTCCAACTGTCACACAAGACCAAGTCCTAAAAGTGCTATAAAAAGATAAAAATACTGCATTGATGGGGCCTGACAGTATCCCTGAATTCATCTTAAATAGCATGAAACACAATTTAGCCACAGTCCTAACAACGCTGTTCAATCTCAGCCTCCATACAGGGTTTGCACAAGCAAATGGAGAGTAACAACAGTCATTCCCCTGCATAAGGGAGGACATTCCGCAGACCCGTAAGTCAGACCAGACTCGTGCAAAACCATAGAAAGACATATCATGGAACCAATCAATCAGGACATAGGGAATCTCCAAACACTGGACCCATCTCAGCTTGAATTCATCAAAGGCAGGTCATGCTTACTTAACCTAGTGGATTTTTTGAAAAGATCACCAAAGAAATGGATGTAGGCAGAATGGTACACACCACATACCTGGACCTGTCCAAAGTTTTTGACACAGTTCTCCACTCAGGCGTAGTAGAAAAGCTAAATAAATTGGGAATAAACCCCTGTGTCACTTGCTAGATTGCTAGCTGGCTTACAGATAGGACGCAAATCAAAATAGGGGAAATTACCTCCACAGACAGACCAGTCACCAGTGGAGTACCCCAGGATTCTGTGCTGGAAGCTGGAACCTCTCCTGTTTGGTATCTACTTTACTAAAATAAAAGCCAATATCTCTGTCTGCATTTGCAGTTGACTGCAAGCTAAGAGTAGTCATTGAATCCCCTATTGAGTTTGCCATCCTGCAGAAAGGTTTGTCCCAAATAAATAACTGATGCCAAAATCATGGACTGAAACTAAATGCCAAATAATGCATTATTGTATCCTTTGAGAATTCATCTACCCTTGAGAACTACCATATTGACAGTACACCCCTAAGAGTTGACCCAGTTGTTTGTTGTGTGGGAAATTGTGGACAGTGACCTACCTTTTCACCATGTGTCCATTGTTGTAAGAAAGTCCTTCTGTGTTGTACAGCTTATAAACAAAGGGATTGTGTCTAGATCTAGGGATGACACTGTCCCCTTTTACTCAGCTCTGATTAGCCAATCATTGAATATAATGCCCCCTTTAACATACATCTGTCCAGGCACTTGCCACAACTGGAACACCCACAGTTATATTTACTAAAAGGATAAAAGGCCTAAACAACATGTCCTACATGAATTGACTCAAAGCCCTGTCACTATTCTTGGTATTCTACAGACTGCTAAGCGCAGTGGCCTGTGTCTGACAGACAAGTTGTCCTCCGATCCAGTACTGATGGATTTACTGCACATTAGCAAGTCAAATGGCATCAGAAATACTTGGTCTAGGGATCTAGACCTCTTCTGCAACATTAACAGTAGGTTTGGAGGGACAGGTATATCTCCTAGAGGATAGTGCTGCTCTGGAACAGACTCCCTATCCACTTAAAACAAAGTTCATCCCTGTCCCTATTCATGCTCAACTTGGATCTGTGGATGGGAAACAGAACATTTACCCCAGGACTTCCCCCTGTACTACTAATGTTCAGAAGCAGCTCCTAAATGCTTTATCCCATGCATGGGTCCCCTCAAATTATCTGTGATATGATTCCCATTTATTCCCACTGGGGTAATTAATTATTGAGCATGGGATGGGTAAGGCCAGTCTCAACAGGATAAGTTAATTCAAACACAAAAAGAGAAATTGGCTAGGGTTAAAATGGCTTGCAAGGGTAGCTGTCCTATAACTTACTTATAAGCCTACAGTGGTAAATTCAAATTTCACAAAGGCAATATTAAAAATATTGCTAGGATATATGTTGCCATATACATGTAGGAGCATTTTATCATTCTATATGCACCCCACACTGTGATGCAATAAGTAAAAGTAAAAAAAATGAGACTGTACACTTTGTTAATATAAAATATGAACTTTCGCTCTTGTCAGAGCTTCAATGTATACTTTTCTGGTTTTCGTTTAAATTACTATTTTAATTACAGCAAAGGCTTTGATCCAAGTGCAGTTCAACTGATCACATCCAGTGAAAGTGATTGGAATAGTAGTGCATGCATAGTTTTCATCGTTACTGTGATCAGTACTTTTTAATCCTTATCCAAGTATAGTCATTGTGTGCCTGGCTGTTGATCAGTGTGCTAGGTATAACACCTGCTAACAAAGTAAGCATCTAGCCCCACATTTTAGTCGCATGAATATAACAGATGATAGTAAGACTGCACCACATCTTTGGTGAAACAGTATACTCTGTATGGTGAACCTACTACAGATAACGTTGGTATGTCTTAGATGTTCAAATATCTTGCAACAGCAACATATTTCTAAGGAAGCTTGTCATAACAAGGACTGCAACAGTGAGTGCTGATGTATAAATTAAAAGAATGGGCTGGTGCCTCTAGTTCAATATGTTTGAGTCAGCATGGCACTTTAGTCGTAGAAGTTATCTGTCTAATTAACTGTGGAATTAGTATAGGAGAGCTAATTCATGAGCTAAAGCACGTTACATACATTCTTGGTTAGATGTTCCCTAGCATGGAGAGAGCTGGGAGGAGTTCATGTGTAGAGTTAAGTGAATCTCAGGATTAAAGTTTGGTTAACCGAACTCGAAGAGAAAGTTTGTTGTTAGGGACAGAGGTTTGAATAGAATGTTAGCAACTGTGTGCAAGTCAAGGAAGTATTCAGGGAGAGAGACAAGAGCTAAATGCCTTCAGGGCTAGTAATAAGATGAGCTGAAAAATAAACAAATGTAAGGAAAAATTCATAAGGTCGCAGGATGTGCAGAGGGAAAGGATCACTGATGGCACAAACATAAGGAAAGAGTCATGTCAGACCAAAAGGTATGTATAAGAAGTAGATAATGGTGAATGTGTCTACCAACTAACAAGTGTAAGTAGTTGTGTTAACTAAATTCATGTGTCTCAAAATGTGCTGATATCATAGTTATTATTTAAACGCACTTTTGCCTGTCTTCATTAATAAAGTTAAGGGCTCAGATCTCTCTATTCTAACGTGTTTCAAAGTGGTAGTTGATAATATCAATCAGACATATCACTATATGAACAATTCACCTACACATTGAATTAATTCTAAGACAGCAAATGTAAGTAAAAGAGATGCTGTGGACGTGAAAATAATAGGAAGCTAAAGTAAAAATCAAACAATCTGACATGAACAGCATATAAAAATAAAATGTAAAGCATACAGTTAACCATCTTAGTCTAACTGCAATAAGGGCTGTTCTGAAAAATGCTGTTAATATGAGGGCATACATGTGTATAGCCAATGAGTATTAGATTATGGTGTAATGCAGTGCATTGGGATATGTGTGTCTTACCTGGCCATAGGTGAAGATGTCTTCAAAATGTAAACAAAAAATTTGGTGAGGGGAAATAGCATAACTATTCAACTGATGTTCTTCGTGTTTCACTGTTGCAGTCATTACATTTGGATAATCTGCTGGCAGGTTGCCCTCAGTCGGCCTGAATTCCAAAGTCTTGGGTCCTGTGTCGGTTGCTGTCTTCTCTTCCATGACGTCAGGTCATCAGGGGTATAAAACATGCAGCCGATGCCATTTTCTTTAGTCTTTCTTGCCGCGCGGTGCCCGAAGCAGAAGCATTTTGCAAGTGCCGGTCGGCCGACTACTGAAATATTCGCGTATGAGTTTCAGAACCATAGTCTTCAATAAAGCTAAGTACTCTGTTGGGGAAACTTTTTTTCTTGCTTTTTACCGGTCAGAAAAAGTTAATAATTGTATTACTTGTGGGAAGTAAATACCTCATAAGGATTTCCATTTATACTGTATTCCTTGCCTAGGCCCTGATCACAACGTGCCTGGATGTCGGTTTTGGGCTAGATTTAACCAACGCACTATTAAGCGTCGGTATATTTTTGCATCTAAGTATTTTGGAAACAGATTTAACTACCCAGAGATGTCGTCGGATAGCAATCCGACTACCGGAGTACATAAAAAACGCAAAGAAAATGACAGAGAAAGGCAGTCGAGATCCAAAACCGACGACAAAGCTTCTCCTAAGCCAGTCGCCAGTTCGCCGGTACTCAGTGAGGCACTTTTGCAGCCCCTGATACCCGCTACCTTCAAGTCGCAGGCCTCTACTGACACCCATGTGGAGTCCGGCATGCCGCAGGATACTCAAGGTATTGGACCGACGGATGTATCTCCCTCGGATGGGTCCGGAGCCGCTGAGCAGTCTCCGGCTTCTGAGGGTGTATTCAGACCTCAATATTTTTATATCAAACCGACGAAGGCTGCAAAACCAAAGACAAAGACACCTTCTAAAACTAAAAAAATGACGCCCGAGCCACATGCACAGGCCTCTATGCCTAAAAAACAGATGATCAAAATGGCTGAAGACCTTATTACCTTGATCAGAGGTACCCATCCCCCTCCAGATAAGAGGCCTAGGCAAGACACTGACTATGAATCTTCAGATCAGGTTTCTATTTCTTCTGATTCCTCTTCTGATCAGGAATTATCTTTACCTCCCTATGAGGATTCTGATGCTGAGGAGTCTATTCCATCTGCATCTCCTCCTGAGGATTATTAATTTGGAGAAACCTTGAATACTTTGAGGGAACATTTTCACTGGGAGAGTCAAGACTTCTCAGAATTGAAAAAGAGGCTCAGGGATTTCCTCCTTCTCCCTCAGCACAAGCCTTTAGCCATTCCCCCTGTGTTAGACATTGTGGATGATTTTTGGAGTTAAGCCTGACCCCTGAAGCCTGACTGGTATTACAGGGTCCCTGACTCTCATAAAATTTTATTTAGAAACCCTGCTGCTGATCCTGAAACTATTTCACAGGGTCCAAAGGGAGTTAAGGCCTCAACAGCAAAAACAAAACCCCTACCCCCCGACAGAGATTCAAGGGCGCTGGACAGATGGGGAAAAAAGGTTTATACATCTGCAACCTTGGCAATCAGGGCCTTAAACTGTCAATTTCATATGCTTAAGTACCAACAACATGTTATGGGATTGCTGAAACAGAAAATGATGTTGATTTCAGAATGTGCAGAAAATAAGGAATTGCAGGAATTATTGCATGCAGCTGAACAAGTTGGAAAGCATACTTTGCAATGTGGTTTTGATTCTTTAGAGGCCTCCTGCAGGGCCACAGTTACTGGATCTGTGATTAGGAGGCATGCCTGGGTAAAGGAACAAAATTGCCTGATCATGTTAAAGCTAAATTGCTAGATGCACCTTTACAGCATGATTCTCTGTTTGGTATTAAGGCAGAAGAGGTTTTAAAGAAAATGGAAGACAAAGCTAAGTCTATGCAAACTGTTAAAGATTTCTTACAAGTGCAGCCACCTAGATTCAGTAGACACTGGCCTACAAAAAAACGGTCCTTTCCTGTGTCAGACAGAGCTCAAAGGGTTAAATCCAGATGCCCTAAGGGTTCCAGGTACCAGGCTCAAGACTCATACAGGTCAAAACAATGGGGCGCATCCACCTCCAAATCTGGAGGAGATAAAGCGCAAACCTACAGAAAGCAATCCCAGTGACTTCCCTCTGCCTACACCAAGCAATTATCTTTTGGCAGCACCCATAGGGGGAAAATTAGCACTTTTTGCTCAGAATTGGCAGTTAATAAACTAGGACAAGTCGGTACTGAACATCGTATCACAGGGATACAGATTCCATTTCCACACTCTGCCAATGACAAATGGTTGGCCAGACCTGCCAAAAAACCAATGGGCAGAGGCTCAGAAGCAGGTTACGTCCCTCATGGATATGGGGGCCATTCAGACAGTACCAGAACAGGAAAAAGGACAAGGTATTTGCTCAAGACTGTTCTTGGTGCCCAGAAAGGACAAGGCCTGGCGGCCAATACTGGATTTATCGATTTTGAACACATACCTGGACATTCCAAATTTCAAAATGCTTACTTTGCAACAGCTTCTGCCCATGCTGGGCAAGAATGTTTGGCTGGTGACTTTAGACTTAAGAGGCATACCTGCATGTCCCAGTAAGACAGTCATGCAGAAGATACCTCAGATTCAAGGCTGGATTAATACATTACCAATTCTCTTCACTGCCCTTTGGCTTATCTACTGAGCCCAGGGTCTTTACAAAGTGCCTAGCACCAGTAATTGCATTTTGCAGACAAAGAAGTATTCAAATATATCCTTACTTGGACAACTGTCTCATTCAAGCAGAAAACAAGGACACTATTCTACGACACCTGGCGTTTGTGAAAAGGCTTCTAGCATGCCTAGGGTACACAATAAACGAAAAGAAATCACAACTGGTACCCTCTCAAAAGATAATATTCCTGGGTGCAAGCTTGCATACAACTGCCCAGATGGCTTACCTCACACCAGACAAACAAAGGCAACTGACTACTGACTTCAAACTGATGGCAACAAAAACCCAGTCTTCTGCAAGACAAATTCTGCAGGCTCTGGGCTTCATGGCATCCTGCATCCTACTAATTCCATATGCAAGACTGCATATGAAGAAACTTCAATGGTACCTAAAAAGTTTATGGAGTCAACATTCACACAGTCTGGAAACAATGATTCCTCTCATGTCCTGCCTGAAACAGGAGTTTCTATGGTGGGCAAAGGCCTGTCACCAAAACATGGGACGGCCCTTCACTGTACCCCCTGCCAGCCAAACCTTAGCAACAGATGCATCAGATTATGCCTGGGGTGCCCACATGGCAGGAAGATGCATTCAGAGCATATGGGCACCAAATCAAATGCATCTACATATCATCCAGAAAGAGATGCTAGCTGTTCAAATGCCCTAACAGCCTTCAAGGACTTACTTCATCCAGGACAACACCACAGTCATGTGGTATATAAACAGGCAAGGGGGCACACACTCATACCCCCTTTGCAGATTAGCCATGACACTGTGGGACACAACTTTGACCTACCAAATAAATCTTTTAGCTCAGTTCCTGCCAGGAAAACAGACAACTCTGGCAGACGACTTAAGCAGAAACCTTATGGATCCTCACGAGTGGAAACTAAATCTGCAAGTATTCAGCATGATAACAGAGAAATGGTGGAGTCCAGACATAGATTTATTTGCCTCTCCTCAAAATTATCAATTGAAAAGGTTCTGCACAAGGACTTATCACAGACAAGCATAGAAAGTGGACGCCCTATCCTTCAGTTGGAAAAACCTGTCAGTTTACGCCTTTCTTCCTCTGCCTCTTCTACCCAAGGTCCTCCTAAAAGTCAGACAAGAGAAGCCAAAGATATTAATTGCCCCGGACTGGACCCGCCAATACTGGTACCCAGTCCTAAGGAACTTGTCTCAATACCCAGCGTGGACCTTGCCTCAAAGACCACAACTACTGTCCCAGCAAAACAATCAGATCCTCCACAATCAACTACAGACTCTTAACCTGGCAGCATGGCTAATCATGTAATCATACGAACGGCACCTCTCAGTAAAGCTGTGATGGGTGTCATTTTGGAAACCAGAAGGCCTAGTACTAGAAAATCTTATGCTGACAAATGGAAGAGATTCTGTGCTTGGAATCAAGCACAAGGAACTGATACAGCAGAACCACATATTCCTCAGATTTTACAATACTTAACTGAGATGCTTGACAAAGGCCTATCTTTCTCATCAATCAAAATCCATGCCTCCGCCATTTCGGCTCATTACAATACAGAGCCACCAATCTTTTCTCATCCTTTACTAAAGCAGTATCTTAGAGGAGCCAAAAACCTAAGGCCTCCTAGAAGATCACCATTACCTGCATGGGACCTCAATTATGTGTTGGAAAAGCTCACCCTGCCTCCATTTGAACCAGCCGCTACCGCTGATATAAAGTTCTTATCATGGAAGACAGCACTGCTACTAGCAATTAATTCAGCAAGAAGAGTTTCAGAGCTACAGGCCCTCATGGCTGTAGAGCCTTTTCTCATATTTTACCCAGACAGAGTGTCTCTGAGGACAAATCCTTCTTTTATGCCTAAGGTGGTTTCCAGTGTGGCTCTTAACCAAACAATTCATCTGCCAACTTTTTATCCAAATCCGCAGAACAAAGGGGAGAGAATTCTGCATTCCTTGGATGTACACAGACAGCTAAGATTCTACTTGAGCAGGACAAAAGCTCTAAGAAAAACTGAGCAATTACTAGTGTCATATGCTGCAGGGTCAGAAGGAAGGGCTATCTCAAAGCAGACAATTTCAAAGTGGATAAGCCACTGCATCCGTTTCTGCTACTTACACCATGGTAAACCTGTGCCCAAGGGCATTAGGTCTCATTCCACCAGAGCTGCAGCTACTTCGGCAGCCTTTCTCAAAGGAGTAACAACCAAAGACAATTCTAGAGGCTGCTACTTGGAGTTCTGTTCACACCTTTACAAAGCATTACCATTTGCCTCTCTACTCTAAGTCCAGGGCAGGCTTTGCCACTGCAGTGCTGCAGGGCCTTATAGCCGCACCTAATGCTGTTTAGCTCCAGCCTCCCAACCATAGCTTTGGGATTCTACCCAAATGTAATGACTGCAACAGTGAAACACGAAGAACATAGTACAGTCGTGTACACTTACCATAAATGTAGATGTTCGAGTGTATTCACTGTTGCAGTCCAGGTTACTCTCCCACCATCCCCCTGTCATTCTACAGTTTATCTTCCTTCTCTATCTTCTACAACCTATGTGGTGTATTTGCTTGTAGATGAAGGTAAAGTTTATATTGATGCATATATATATAGATATATATATATATATATATATATATATATATATATATATATATATATATATAATATTGCTACCTTTTTGGGGCACCCGACATCAGGGGCAAGAAAAACTAAAGAAAATGGTGTCGGCTGCATGTTTTATACCCCTGACGACATGACGTCATGGAAGAGAAGACAGCAACCGACGCAGGTCCCAAGACTTTGGAATTCAGGCCAACTGAGGGCAACCTGCCAGCAAATTACCCAAATGTAATGACTGCAACAGTGAATACACTCAAACATCTACATTTATGGTAAGTGTACACAACTGTACTTTGTAGTGCCATTCCTTAGAGGATGGAACTACAGAAATTGCATAGTGGGTGGTAAATGTTTATATAGCATAGTTGTGATACACTTCCAGACATCATTGAACATTACATCCTTATGGAGAACTGTCATCCAGCATTGACAGATTAAGAGCTCCTTCAAGGGATTTTACATGCTAGCCAAAACAAGCAAGAGACCAAGTAGCAGGAACAAATAAACCAAACGGAGCTGTAGAGCTGCTAGACATTTAATGTGTTCTGGTACCTCAGCTAAAAATGCCTTCAAAGGAATAGTTTAAAAACACTCAGCAGTGTAAACATATACAAATCTTAATTAACACATTCACTCAGTTGAACAATTAATTCTACAATTTGTTTTAAAGAAACAGTATACCAAGTTACCCATCAAGTCACATGTTTAAATTGATTTCCAAATTTAAACCTTTAAGAGCAAGCGTGCCAAAATTTAAAATTAATCTACTTTCCATTTCCAACAATTTTGATATAAAATTACCTCCCCCTTGGTGTGTGAAGGCTTTGCTAACACACTAAAAAATAAAGAATCATCCTGACCTCCATGTGTCCTAAAAAATGATTAGCAATGGGACTGTCTAGTCTTAAATTCCTAATGTCCCCTAAATGTTCCAAAATGGGAATCTTAGTCATACGCTTGGTCTCACCAGCAAACCATCTAGGGGGTAAACATCCACATACCAAAATATAAACTACCTCACAGGATTGACAGTCAAACCTGTCTTTTGCCATATATCTAGCACCATAAAATCTTGGTACCTGAAACATTTTTTTACACTCACACAAACTTTGCATTTCCCACATCTGAACATACCTCTTTGTTCTTTCAGCAGACTTCTATTTCTAACATTAAGTAGCTTTCTTAAATTCTGATATCTCCCATTAGAAAAAAATAACCTTCTTAGGAAACAACTTGCCTAACTCATCATTAAAGCAAACAATAGGCCATAACTTTTCAACCAAATATTAAGATTAGAGGAAAACGGGGAAAACTTTGTTACAAAAAACTAAATTCTCTTTTTCCTCTTGCCTTTCCCTGTACAACAGCCTCAATTGTACATTTCCAAAAGATCCCCTGGGAGGTTTAACACCATCTGCTACCCTCTTTCTTGCTTGTTCTATAATGGCTTCAGAATAACCTCGAGCCTGAAGCCTCTCCTAAATTGAAAGAAACTCCTGTTGGAGTAAATGCCATTCTGACATATGTTCAAAAATTCGTTTAACTCACCATAAGGTAAAGCTTCAAGCAAGTGTGGGGGGTGGCCACTACTGGCATGTAGTTAGTGGCTATATCCTTCCTGTAGGGCTTAAACTGAATCTTTTTTAATATCCACATATAATTCAATATCTAAGTATTGAATCATACTTTTATTAGTCCTAAAAGTAAACTCCAAACTAGACGGATTTTGGTTAAGTACATCTACGAACTCTTCAAATTCCCCAATGTCACCTTTACAGATAAAAATCAAATCATCAATATAACGTTGGTATCTAACAACGGATTTAACAAAAAAATCCAGAAAATACATATAAATGTTCTCAAAATGGGACATGAAGATGATGGCATACGTAGAGGCAAAATTAGCTCCCATAGCTGTACTTTCTTTCGGTAAAGTAATTCTTATTCTCAACAATGAAATAATTGCATGTTAACGCAAACTCGAGTAATTGCACCAAAAAAGAAGTATGTGGTCCTTCCCCTAGCATTTTCCCAACAGCCTCCAAGCCCCACTGTATCTTAATACTAGTATATAAGGACTTGATATCAACAATTGTCCAGTAAAAATCCTCCTCCCAAACTATTTCTTTTACAAAACTCATTCATATTACAAATGTGAGAAGGAATCTTATCCAAATGTTTTTTCAAACAGCTGTCTAGCAACATGCCAATATGTTCTGAATAAGACTCACAACATGAAACAATAGGTCTTCCAGGGTGCTCAGTCAAATTTTTATGGATTTTAAGAAGGGCATAAAAAGAGGGGTCCTTGGGAAAAGGTATATGGAGTTTCTTCACATCCTTCGAGGAGAAGAAACCTAATCTCTCTCCCCTTTCTAATAAATCCAAAAGAATCTCATCAAATTATGTTAAGGGGTTATTAGGTAATTTAGTATATATCTCTTCAGTGGATAATAAATCTGAAACCATCTTCTGATATTGTGATTTTCCCATAATGACCCAGTTGCCCCCCTTATCCACTTGCAAACACATACTTATCCAGTAGCTTTAATAAATTGTTGCAAAGTCAGCCATTGTTGTGTATCTAGATTATAAATTTTAGCCATTCTCATAATTTCAGAATACTCATATTCAATTTTTCTACATGAAGCATTTTCAAACGTAGTCAATACTAACGATTTTGTAGGGTGATTAAATTTACTAGAACTAGGCAAATTTGGTAAAGACCATTTACCGTATCCAGTTTCAAAACTTTCTTCAGACACGTGACTCGGCATTTTCATTTAAGCTATCGGAAATATCAATTTCAAAAAATCATTTTCATAGATAGATAAATCAATCAGAGAGTCATCCAGGCTACTAACGTCAAGATCATTCTTATTCTTTTCTTGATTATGAAAAAACATTCTAATTCTAAGACAGCAAATGTAAGTAGAAGAGATGCTCTGGAAGTGAAAATAATAGTAAGCTGAAGTAAAAATCAAACCATCTGATGTGAACAACATATAAAAAATAAAATATAAAACATACAGTTAAACATCTTAGTATAAATGTAATAAGATCTATTCTGAAAAATGCTGTTAATATGAGGGTGTACATATGCATAGCCAATGAGTATTAGATTATGGTGTTATGCAGTGCATTGGAATATACATGTCTTACCTGATCACAGGTGAAGATGTCTTCAAAATGTAAACAAAATATTTGGTGAGGGGAAGTAGCATAACTATTCAACTGTTGTAGCAACATTCCTTAGAGGATGGAACTACAGAAATTACATAGTGGGTGGTAAATGTTTATATGGTATAGTTGTAATACACTTCCAGGCATCATTGAGCATTACATCCTTATGGAGAACTGTCACCCAGAATTGACTAATTAAAAGCTTCTTCAGGGGATTTACATGCTAACCTGCTGTTAAAGAACCCTTCTCTTTGGTATCTGAACTTCATTACTGATTATCCCCTTTCAACGCTGCTGGTTCATTCAGCATCCTTGAAGATTGTTTCTTGAAAGATGCCTTTCTTAATAATCTGCGCCTCTGCCCATAACATCTAGTTTTCTTAGTATTGTTCTGTGTTCCTTTGTCTAGTTGCTGAAAATGGTGAACTGTTATGTTGTACTGGTGAACTGTTTTTATTGGCTTGTAGAGCAGAAAACACTGAGCACTTAATTTCAAATATTGAACGGTAGAAATAATTTTGTTTTTCTTTCATAGGGATTTATAGACAGTTTGGAACACCTAAGCATTAAACCTGATGGTGACATTGATACATCTCAGTAAGTAAAATTGTCAGCTATATTTTTGTATTTGTTTTTGTGGATGGTATTGTGTACTACTAGTAAAATCCTATAAAGTGAATGAGATATTTTCAACTCATTGTAATCAACCATAAAATTAAGCTTACTGGAATTATTTTGCATTAGTACATGCCATACATGCAAGCCTGGCTATTTGACAGTGCTATCCTCAATAATGAAGACATTGCCATACAGGTGTGGACAGTCCCCCACCTCTCTCCTTTTTTTTTTTACCACTTTTGGGTCAGACTGCACACTTGATTGCTCTGCTTCCTGACAGTTTTTAAAGTTCTTCAGTACTCCAGCATTTCCTTCACTTAAACTGTGTCCCTAACACTTGAATCACTGTTTAAATCATGTTCTTGTTTGTACACATTGGTAAAATGTAACCTTACCTGCTGTCAGTACACTGTGTGTACATTTTGCCTATGTGCTAACCATGTTTTAACTAACTTGTTAATGAAATTATATTGTCATTAGAATGCTCCCCTAAAGGAAACAACAAAGAAACACGTGACAGGTATAAATCAAATACCATGAAAAAAAAAAGTGCTCTGGTTCTTATTTAATTGATTTGTAACAGACATTGAAACACATTGTAGGAGCTGCTCAGAAGAGGAGATATTCCAGCCCACCTCTTTTTTGGTTAGAGCCTTAGAAATGGATTCATGTGTAGAAAATGTACTATTGAAGTGATATCCCTCAAGGTAATTGATGTGATCCTTTTAAAGCTTTCAGCTACCCAAATGTCTTTGGAAACTTTGTCAAAATGTCATTCAGGCAAGGCTTTTAATGCACGCACGCAAACACACACATGCACACACACACACACTTGATGACCGTAATAAGTTACAAATTTGTCTGACTTCTATATAATCAGATATGCTTAAGATGTACTCTGCATGAGTACCCACCAGAGAGCAGCATGTTGTTACTGTGCATTTGCACTGACATGCATTTGTCTTGAATTCACAGATGTTAGTATTTAGCTTTGACAACATTCATTCATTCTGAAGTATCAATTTTATCCAGTCCAGGGTGGTGGGATAGCCACAGTCTTTCCCAGCAGTCATTGGGGTCCAAGGCAAAGAAACTAATTTTGGGTAGGAGGCCAGTCATTCTCAGGAAGCACACATGCATATGCATGCACTTGCACACACTGCTTGCACACTTCTGGACAATTTGGAGAATCATTAATTTACCTACTGCATGTAAGCCTGACCACCTGGGAAAAACCCTCATGGACTCAGAGAGGATAGGCATACTTCACACAGAAGGAACCCTGGATGGAAACTGAACTGGAGAACCAAGTGCTGCCAGGAAACAGTGCAAGATAGTACACCCTTGTGCTACTAGTCTCAGCCTTAAATATCATGTTGAAAGGTTTAACATTAGTGCTGTCAAAGTGAAACTCTGCTCCCCCATGCATGTGGATGTTCCATTTCTTTGGTAAAGAAGTAGTTTGCATGACGAATCAGAAACTTAAACAAGAAAATAATTATTAATAGTTTAAAGTGAATTTGTAGTGAGAGGCATGCATTGCTTCCTTCTTCCCAAATTGATATCACCACATACCTTATTTTGATGGTGATGATCTTGGTGGAGGTATAAAGGAAGTGAGGAAGGAACTGACCAGCATCTCCTGATTGCAACAGGATAGCACACTTTAATATTGTTTTCAGAGTATTGATAGGTCAACAGTTTATTAAACTACATTTTAGTTACTAAATGTTAGTGTTATATTTGACAGCACAGTCAAAGGTATTGCAAAATTGGTTTGTACTGTTAAATGTGGTTAGTGTAGAACTTGTAGGTTCAAAATTAAAGTAATTATTTTTAGGTTGTTTGTGTGGATAAAAATCTGAGGACCACTGCTTGGGCAGCAGAAGGCGTTTGTGACATTTTGAAAGGCAACACTTTAAGAATTAAGGACACATTTTTTATTCCTTTATCTTTCTCTGCTGGCAGGAATAGCACAGAAGTATTGTCTACTGTAAGTTGTGAACTGTTTGTGGACATACTTCATTGTCACACATTTAGCTCACTTCTAAGCTATATGTTCTAACCTAATATAATGAAAATAATTAGCAATTTCAGCTAAGAACCTTTGTTGTGGTTAACATGTACTTCTTACTTGCTGTGAACTGTAAAATCCCTAACATAGTACTTTTAATTAGAATTGAATAAATCAAATTTTATTCTGTGTGTGTATGAACACATTGGGGTCTATATCACTTCGATGAAACTGCAGAAGTTCGAATACCATATGTTCGAACTTCTAACCTCGAAGTGCAAAACCATCGAAGGCTTAGAACAGCGATTTTTTTTCCCAGGGAAAAAAATTGCTGTTCCAAGAAAAACACACAACACAAGCACACCAAAAAACAGCAATCCACACACACACACACTTAAAATCCTACATCTAACCCTACACTAAACTGTACATACACTACTGTCTATCCACTTACCTTAACCCAAACCCGAACGTCCGTCACTATCGCACACCCACCACACCCGCGCCCTAATCCTAACTCACTTATCCCACCCTAACCCTAAAGTCTGTCACTGTCGCACACCCACCTCATCCGTGCCCTAACCCTAACTCACCTGACCCACGCCCTAACCCTAACGTCCGCACAATCGCACACTTACCTGAACCCATCCCGTAACTTTCCATCACAGTGCTTAAAATCGCGAAGCCACAGAAACGGCCCACTGAATTCTTTCCCTGGGGAGGAATTTGGTGTTCCGCAGCTTCGTGATAATTGGTTTTCAAACTTCACAGTTCAAACATATGGTGTTCGAACTGGTGAAGTTTCGACGAACTGATAGGAACCCACACATTATGCTATTACTGATGTTTCTACTTTGTTTTTTCTTAATTTGCATTACCTTAGTTTCTGCAGCCGTCTAGGTAAGGACTAATTGTCTTATTTGCAGTTAAGTAAAGTAGTAGATTACTGCTCCCTCCAAACACGCTGTTCCACAGGGACAGCATATACCTCCACGCTGTCATCTGCAGTGGTGCTGTCAAGTGGTCAGCTATCTGCAGACTTGTCTGGTTGAAGTAGTTCTGGACACATTTTTGGGATAACCTCTGAGCTGCCAGTGCTGCATATTGAAGACTTTGCAGGCAAATGTGGTTGTATGCATGAAAATATGTCTGGGAGATGACATTCTGCAAACACTGTGGCTACAGTAGTGCCAGACACACTCCTTTATCTGCATGTAACCATAAATAATGTATATGGAAGAGCTGCATCTTGATGACTATGCAGACAGCTTACCACCTGCTTATGCACTACCTCCTGTTCTCAAAACACTCATGTTATTCACTAGTAGTACAAGCCTCTCCATTATCACCCGTGCAAGGTACTGACAGGTGGTGAGCTGTCCACAGATTCTTCCAGATGTAACGTTAAAGTGCATGCTTTTTTATAGTTGCTTACAAATAAATGTTTGTTTTAGTGACTTATTCATTCTCGTTCAAGCAGCACATACCTGCTCTCTGTTACCTACTCATACTAGCAGGTGGTAAGTCATCAGCATAGTCACACAGATGTAACAGTTCTTTACACACTTGTAATATTGGTGTGCAGATAAATAATGATTCTGTGGTTGGCTTATGCATTGTTTTAGCACTATGCTTCCACCCAACACACACACACACACACACACACACACACACACACACACACACACACACACACACACACACACAATACACACACATGCACACTCTCCAAAGGCATAGTTATGCATAAGCAGAGCTTGCCTTCCCATTATCACACAGTTTATTTATGATAGAGGCAACATCATGCTGACACAATAGATAAGCAGACCCGGTACTTACTCACTTGTCTGTGTATGAGTGTAACAAATGTTTTCTGAAGTTTTATGTATGAGTTGGTATGCATATGCCTTATCAACTGACTGTACTACACCTTCTCCTTAGAAGCAAGGAGTTCTGTACAGACAACACCAGCCTCTGCACTGTAACTTATGTGTGCTCTTGGCAAGTATTAAGCCAACAGCATAGTTACCTGGACATAGCACTTTACTGCATAATTTTTAATTGTCTGCAGTGAAATGATTGTATGTTGGGTTTGCAACGTCCCTAACTTGATGCTTTCAGATTTGACCACTTTATTTCCTTCATATGAAGTTTCAAGTCTGTGTCTGCCCTCCCTTTTTGTGATTTGGAAAATCTGCTTCCAAATCTACCAAACATTCAGCTGACTGTTGTTGGTCTGACCCCCCTGGAGAGATAATGTAGATTGTTCACCATGACTTTTTGAAAAATAAAATATGGCAACATTTGTGACGGAATTCTACAAAAGTACATCTGTTATTAGCGGTATTCCCTTTCCATGTGGTGGTGCTACCTCAGAATAGTAATATATACGTAAGGGATATAAAAACACGGCTTCTGCACCAGTGTGGGTACCCATCATTATATGTGTGTGTGTGTAGTTTTGTGTTCACTGACAAAGGCGGCAGTGTTTTAAAGCATAGTAGTCTGCACTTAAACTAGTCACACCATTGCATAGGAAACGTTTAAAGTAAAGTAGATCTGATGAGTATTTGCAGATCTTTTACTTTTCTGTCCAGGCAAACTAAGCTGCCCAGCCATTGGTTTGATAGTGTTTTCAGTGACATTTCACAGACTTCCAGCAGATGGTAGGAGATAACTCTCGTTTCTGTCATGGAAAATTATTACCATGAGAGAATGGGTGCCATTTCAGGCCACACACAGCAGATGTTTTCAGTCTCTGTCTAAGCCTATGTTTTCAGCTTAGATCTCATTCTTGCAGTAGGGTTATCGGTACTATTAAAAGAAACTGTCAGAACTGCAGTTAAATTATGAAATCTTGGTTTCAGTTCCAGATTTTTCCCAGTGCCATAAAATGATGACATATTTGAAGTAATTTCTGAGTCTCATTAACTTATGTAATTACGTGTATCCAAAAAATTCAGCCTCTACAATATTTTCTAAATTAGAGGGAATTGCTTCTGTATTGTAGATAGAACATTTGCCTGCACATCTGGATTCATGTTAAACACTAGAGTAACCTCAAATTTAAGTTGAAGGGTATTCACTTCCGGTTTTGTGCATTACTCTTGATTACTCTGAGCTGCTTGTGTCTTTATAAAATGTTTAACTTTTCCTGCCATAGGACACACTATCACTACTACTTTTGGTATTAAAACACTTCCTACCAATGTCATTTTCTATACCAAAGTAACTATATAAAAACTGTATTCAGGATGAAAACTCCATTAATCCCTTCACAAAGCCCAGTAGTCTAAACCACAAACACCGCTGCCATAAAACTAAACTTTATTCCCAAAACTTAAAAAATAATAAGTAAAATGATAAGCACTTTCATCTGACCAACTTTTTAAACCAGACTTCATCAGATATGTATACAGTTACAAGAATAAAGTTCATGTAGCTGAATTATAAATGCAATAATAAAATCCTGTAAAACCTATAAAAAAAATAATACAAACTGATAACATTTTTTTCGTTCGTTAAACGTTAAATAGCTTATTTTATCTTCAAGTACTTATATAAAATAAGTTTTTTTTAATAAATATTGCAAAATATTTTTTGTTTACCTTTGATATGCTTTTAGTTTTAGTAGACATTATAGATGTTTCATTCAAGCCAGGGGTGGCAGGTTGCATTTAAAAGTAATTGCCATGCTAGTTCTAGTTTTTCTAAAAGTAAACTTCAAACTCCTCCCCTTGGTTTGTTTTTTAATTGCTCAATTACGACAAACTTAAAAAAAAAAAAATGGTCAGGGCTCTCCTTAATATGCTTGGACAGTGCATTAATATTGCTATTATTCTTAATTTCATATATATGCTCATAAATTCACTTCTTTAAGGTGCGTTCAGTTTTACCAGTGTAAAAACTTATACATAGATGGCATAATGAAATGTATACAACACCTTTCGTATTACAGATGTTTTTCGTGTTTCACTGTTGCAGTCATTACATTTGGGTTATCTGCTTGCAGGTAGCCCTCATTCGGCCTGATTAACAAAGTCTTGGGTCCTGCGTCAGTTGCTGTCCCTTCTTCCATGACATCAGGTCGTCAAGGGTATAAAACATGCAGCCGATGCCATTACATCAGTCTTTCTTGCCGTGCGGTGCCCAAAGCAGAAGCAGTTCACAAGTGCCGGTCGGCCGACTCCTGAAATTTTTGTTTTCGAGTTTCAGAACCGAAGTCTTCAACTAAAGCTAAGTGCCCCATTGGGGAAACTTTTTTTTTTGCTCCTTACCTATGTCAGTAAAAGTTAATAATTGCATTACTTGTGGAAAGTAAATACTTCATAAGGATTTTCATTCGTACTGCATTCCTTGCCTAGGCCCTGATGACGACGTACCTTGCTGTCGGTTTTGTAATTTATTTAATCAGCCACTATCTGTTGTTGGTATATTTTCACCTCTAAATATTTCAGTTCTCTGTTTAATTATCCAGAAATGTCGTCGGTTATCCATCCGACTACCGGGATTCCAAAAAGACGCAAAGATAAAGACAGAGACAGGCCGCCGAGGTCCAGAGCTGCCAACGACACTTCTCCTAAGCCTGTCGCCATTTCGCCTGTACTTAGTGAGGCGCTTTCGCAGCCCCTGATACCTGCTACTTCTGATTCGCAGGCGACTACTGAGACCCATTCGGAGTCCAGTATGCCGCGAGATGCTTCAACTAAGGAACCCGTGGATGTCGCTACCTTGGATGGGTCCGGAGCCGCTGTGCAGGCACTGGCTTCTGAGGGTGTATTTAGGCCTATGGACTTGCATATTAAACCAACGCCTCCTTCTTCACTTAGGCCTAAATCTCAAACCATGCCTAAAAAAACAATGCCCAGACTACATGCTCAGGCCTCTATGCCTAAAAACAAATTATAAGAATGGCAGAAGATTTAATAACTCTAATCGGGGTAGCCAACCCCCACTTTCTAAGAGGCCTAGGACTGAAGTTGTTTATGAATCTTCTAACCAGGATTCTGTTTTTTTCTTATTCTTCTGATGATCTGGATTTGCCCTTATCTACTTATGAGGATTCTGATGCAGAGGACTTCATTTCCTCTGCTTCCTGTCCAGAGGATTTTTCTTTTGGGGAAACCTTACATACTCTAAGGGAGCATTTCCACTGGGAAAGCCAGGATTTTTCTGATTCAAAAAAGAGGCTTAGGGATTTCTTACTCCTCCCTCAGCATAGGCATTTAGCTATTCCTCCTATACTAGACATTGTTGATGATGCTTTTTCGGAATCTAGTTTGGCACTTGATTCCTTGTCTCCTGCTCCCAGAAAACCTGACAGATACTACAGGGTCCCTGAGTCACACAAGTTCCTTTTTAAAAATCCTATTGTGGATCCAGAGACTATTTCACAGGGGCCCAAGGGCATTAAGGCTTCTGCAGCCTTGGTCATTAGGGCTTTAAACTGCCAGTTTCATATGTTAAAGTATCAGCAACATGTTATTGGATTGCTTAAACAGAAAATGATGTTGATTCCTGACTGTGTGGAAAATAAAGAATTACAAGATTTAATGCATTCTGCTGAACAAGTTGGAACACATACTTTGCAATGTGGTTTTGATTCATTAAAGGCCTCTTGCAGGGCTGCTGTAACTGAGTCTGTGCTCAGAAGGCATGCTTGGCTAAAGGAGCAATCTTTGTCTGATCATGTTAAAGCTAAATTGTTGGATGCTCCCTTAAATCAGGACTGCCTGTTTGGCAACAAGGCTAAGGGAGTTCTTAAAAAGATGGAAGATAAAGCTAAATCTATGCAAACTGTTAAAGATTTCTTACAAGTTCAGCCTCCTAGATTTAGTAGGCACAGCCCTCTAAGAATTGGTCCTTTCCAGCCCCTTCCAGGTCTTCTCAAGCCAAACCCAGACACAGCAAAAGCCCCAGGTTTCAGTCCCAGGGGGCACACAGGACTAAGCAGTGCGGGCCTCCACTTCTGGGAGTAACAAGACTCCCCCTATGGTAAACTGTCTCAATGACTTCCGTTTAAAATTTCCAAGCACTTATCAACTGACTGCCCCTTTTGGGGGAAAGATTGCTCTTCATGCAAATAATTGGGAGTTCATTACCCAGGACAAATGGGTTTTAAATATAGTGTCCCAGGGATACAGATTTCACTTCCACACGTTGTCAACACCAAGCGAGTGACCAGACCTACCCCCAAATCAGTGGGCAGAGGCCCAAAAACAAGTACTTTCTCTCTTAAGCATGGGAGCTATTCAGCTGGTACCGGAAGAGGAAAAGGGACAAGGTTTCTACTCAAGACTTTTCCTGGTACCCAGAAAAGACAATTCATGGCATCCTATCCTGGACCTTGTCTACTCTAAACACCTTTTTGGAAACTCCAAAATTCAAGATGCTGACTTCACCAATTACTTCCTATGCTAGACAAAGATGCCTGGTTGGCAGCTCTAGATTTAAAAGAAGCATACCTGCACATCCCAATCAGGGAATCTTGCAGAAGATACTTACACTTCAAAGCAGGCTACACGCACTATCAGTTCTCTGCACTGCCCTTTGGCTTATCTACTGTGCCCAGGGTATTCACAAAGTGCCTAGCTCCAGTTATCGCATTTTGCAGGCAAAGAAATCTTCAAATATACCCATACCTGGACAATTGTCTAATTTGGGCAGAAAGCCAGGACATACTTTTGAATCATCTGGCCTTTGTACAGACTGTTCTAACTTGTCTGGGGTACACCATAAACGAAAAGAAATCACACCTGGTACCCTGTCAACAAATTATATTCCTGGGAGCAAGCTTGAATACAACTTCCAAGATGGCTTACCTCACGCCACAGAAACAAATTCATTTGACAACCTACTTCAAACAAGTGGCCACAAAAACCCTGCTATCTGCAAGACAAATACTGCAAGCCTTGGGGTTTATGGCCTCCTGCATTCTTCTAATTCCATATGCAAGACTACATATAAGGAAACTACAGTGGTATCTAAAAAGCCTATGGTGTCAACATTTTCAGGATCTAGAAGCAATGATTCCTATCATACCTTGCCTACACCTAGAATGCCTTTGGTGGGCAGAGGCCTGCCACCAAAACAAGGGACTACCTTTCACACCACCCCCTGCCACCCAAACCCTAACAACAGACGCATCAGACTATGCATTGGGGGGCTCATCTGGCAGGGAAGTGCATTCAGGACAAATGGAACCCAAGTCAAATGCACCTGCATATCAATCAAAAAGAAATGGTAGCTGTACAGAATGCTCTGACAGCCTTCAAGGACCACATTCTTCCAGGACAACTTATGGTAAAGACGGACAACACCACTGTTATGTGGTACATAAACAAGCAGGGGGGGTACACATTCTTACCCCCTCTGCAGACTGGCCATGGCATTGTGGAACATAGCCTTGAGCTACCAAGTGCACCTACAAGCTCAATTCCTGTCAGGAAAATTAAATACACTGACAGAAGGACTAAGCAGAAACCACATGGACCCACACAAGTAGAAACTGGAACCAAGGACAAAGTACTACTAAAAATCAAACAGGACAAACCAAGAATGATTTTGATTGCTCCAGACTGGCCACGCCAACACTGGTACCCCCTCCTGCGCAGTGTGTCATGGTTATCCCCATGGCACCTGCCTCAGATTCCTTTCCTGTTGTCTCAGCAGGAGAACCAGATTCTGCACCTTCAGCTTCTAACATTGAACCTTGCAGCCTGGCTAATTACCTAATCTCTCATCTACCATCCCTCAGTAAACCTGTGTTGGATGTCATTGTAGAGGCAAGGAGACCTAGTATTAGAAAATCTTATGCTGAAAAATGGAAAAGATTCTGTGCTTGTAACCAATCTCAAGGGATGAGCACAGCAGCACCCACTTTACCTGAGATTTTACAATACTTAACTGAGATGCTTCACAAGGGCCTGTCTTTTCCTCCATTAAAATCCATGCCTCAGCCATTTCAGCTCATTATAACACAGAACCTCTTCTCTCATCCACTGCTCAAGCAGTTCCTCACAGGGGCCAAAAACGTGAGACCACCAAGTAGAGCTCCAACCCCAGCCCTGGGACCTTAACTTTGTTTTGGAGAAACTCACTCTACCTCCTTTTGAGGCAGCTGCTACTGTACACTTAAAATTTATTTCTTGGAAAACATCTTTCCTTTTAGCAATCACTTCAGCTAGAAGGGTATCTGAATTTCAGGCCCTTATGGCAGGAGAGCCTTTCATCATCTTTCATGTGAACAGGGTGTCCCTCAGAACCAATTCATCCTTCATGCCCAAGGTGATATCCATTGTGGCTCTTAATCAGTCTGTTCATTTGCCAACCTTCTTTCCCAATCCACAGAACAAAGGGGAATGGATACGGGATTCCTTAGATGTGCAAATACAACTTAGATTCTACTAGGACAGGACTAAACCTCAAAGGAAATCTGAACAACTGCTGGTGGCACTTGCTGCAGGGGCAGAGGGGAAGGCTATTTCAAAGCAAACCATTTCTAAATGGATAGGCCTTTGCATTCATTTCTGCTATAAGCACCATGGAAAACATATCCCCCAGGGAATCAGACCTCACTCCACCAGGGCTGCATCTACCTCTACAGCCTTTCTCAGAGGTGTCCCTACCAGGGACATCCTAGAAGCTGCTACCTGGAGTTCTGTACACACTTTCACCAAGCATTATCATTTGCCAATTTTCTCTAAATCCATAGCTGGCTTTGCCACTGCAGTCTTGCAGGGCCTTATAGCTGGTCCTAATGCTATTTAAATTCCTCCTCCCAACAATAGCTTTTGGAATCTACCCAAATGTAATGACTGCAACAGTGAAACACAAAGAACATAGTACAGTTGTGTACACTTACCATAAATGTAGATGTTCGAGTGTATTCACTGTTGCAGTCCTGGTTACCCTCCTTCCGGCCTCCTAACTTCTTTTGGCTATACCTCTACTTTCCTTTACTATGCTTAAAAGCCCTTTTAGTGTAGTTGCTTTTTTGTTGGAGGTATATCTTTGTACTTGTATATTTAATTGCTCCCCATTAGGGGGGCACCTGACATCTGTGGCAAGAAAAAAACGATGTAATGGCGCCGGCTGCATGTTTTATACCCCTGACGACCTGACCGTAGAAGAAGGGACAGCAACCGACGCAGGACCCAAGACTTTGTTAATCAGGCCAACTGAGGGCTACCTGCAAGCAGATAACCCAAATGTAATGACTGCAGCAGTGAATACACTCGAACATCTACATTTATGGTAAGTGTACACAACTGTACTTTATAATTCCCCCTAATTTTAATGTGTTGACCATTCACTACTAGGTTCCTACAAGTTTAAATTTGTCTGCAATAGCTACAGTTCCCACAAGGGGACATTCCCTTAGGACCATATTGATGAATATACTCCTCGTTAGTTTCTAGAAACTTTTTAATATAAGCCCCTTCCGAAAAGTAAAAAGTGGTCTATCTGCTATTCTCTTTCATGTCTCCGCATTTTCTTTCAATAATGCACATTTTTAGTTCATCATAGATGTAATTACTCCACTTTCCTGGGAAAAGAGCTTACAAAACAAGCTTGATTTTGGTGACTGTCACATGTCTCATGCATTCAAAAGAGACGATAAAGTGGTGTATGGGTTCAGGATACTTATTGTACATAACCATGTCAGGAACTGTAAGTAGAACACATATTTATGGTAACTGATTCACTCATTATTTCAAACACTTGCATGCGCATCTCCATTCATGACTGTATTCATTCTGGCTGACTATACAAAGTGGCATTGTGCTTGCACATGCCCAGTACTTATATGCACGTGCTATCTAGCGACAGTGGCTGAATAGGAGCAATACACTGAATGATCCTCCCACTTTGATTTGTTCGATATCCAGTAGGAGAACAAGACACTCTACATGCTAGATAACATTTCAATATTAATAACAAATCAGAACTCAAGTCACTGTGTATTTTGGATTGGGCCTGGAATTCTACCCAGTATTGTCACAAAAACTTTGGCTGGGCTTAGCAACAGGGACAGTCTCTGGGGAATTCTTCTCAATAGGAACTTTGGGGATTGCATCAGGATTATTCGAGGTAAGTACGCTGACCTCTGAAATCTGAACAAGTGTAGGGTCACTCTGAGAAAGAGAGTCTTTGGCACAAGCAATCTGTTGCATCGGTGGTTCTGAAATTGAAGCATAGGTCTTCAGTTTCTTCTAAAATTGATTCCTTCCAATTGTACAATAGAAGATCTCGGTTCTTATAGGTTCATAGGTAGGTACTAGGTTATCGGTCCAAGGGCCTAAGTAAGCCTAGCCAACAAGGTTCCCTGGCTTGCGCCACTCAAGAAAGTTAATTTCCTGTGCCCCTGTCGAGCAGAGCCACAGAAGTAAACCCGGTGTGTATTTCCCATCCACTCATCAGGATTTTTCTTGAAGAGTGCTAATGAGGAACTTTGCTTGACATAGATGGGTAGCTTGTTCCAGAGTATAGGAAATCTCTGGGATAGGAATCTATCCCTCCAGCATGTCCTGTTTATTGTGGTGACAAGGTTTAGGTCCCTAGAGCGTGTAGTTCAGAGGGATTGGGATTTCTTTAGGTGTAGCATGTCCAACAGCTCTGGTTTTAACATAGCTTTATATGTTAGGCAGACATCTCCTCGGAGTAGGCGATATGCTACAGAGTAAAGCTGGAGTTTTTTTGAGACGGTCAGTGTAGGGCATCTGTTTGAGGCCCGTAATCCTCTTTGTGAGGTACTTCTGTGGCCTTTCCAGCTGCTGCAGATGTCTTGTGAGGTACATTCCAAAAGGGGAGTTGTACTCTATAATGGGTCTAATGAGTGCCAAGTAGAGGGGAACAATGACCTCTTTTTTCCTGGATGAGGACCCTTTTGTGATGGTGTGCCACATAGGATTTCCTGACTACTGTGGCAATGTGATTATCTTCACAAATATTTTTGATAATTCCCACTCGGTCATATCCTTTTGATTTTTTGCATTTGTGCAATCTCTCCTTGTCTTAATGGTGTAAGAGGTCTGCTAGATTTGTCATAGTACAACTTTTGTGACTGAAGTGTTTTCAAAAGTTGTCTTGACCACTCTGTTGTTCTTAGCATGTGGAATCAATAGTTCTTTACTGATTAGCAAAGTTGTTCTTGTCTGTCTAGACATTAATCTTTGAGCAGGTGAAACAAGCAAGTTATCTCAGGGAATGTTTCTGAGATTGAATAGGTTAAGAAAAACATCGTACCATCTTGCTTGGATTTCTCTAACAAACATTTTGCACTTTGAACTGCACACTCAGCTAATCCATTGGACTGTGGATACTCAGGACTACTAGTAACATGGACAAAGTCCCAAGACTCAGCAAATTTCTTGAACTGCTGACTTGTAAACTGTGCACCATTGTCAGAAATGCCTTTGCGCGGACATCCATGGACAGAAAAATGCCTCTTCAACTTAGTAATGACAGTACTAGACGTTAAGTTAGGAAGAAGGTCAATTTCAAACTAATTTGAGTGAGAGTCTACTAACACTAAGTAATGTTGACCATTCCAATCAAAAATATCAGTAGTAACAGCCGACCATGGTAATTCAGGACTCTGGTTTAGCTGCAGTGGTTCTTTTTGTTGGTGCAATCTAGTACTATTGCAAATAGAACATGCTAGAATTTTCTTCTCTATATCTTTTGATATAGAAGACCAAAATACTATGCTTCTTGCCCTTCTTTTGGTAGAATCAGTACTTGGGTGACCATGATGCAAAATCTTGATATATTCATGTTGTAATACTGAAAGAATAACTACTTTAAGACCTTTCATGATGATTCCATCTGCCATCATGAACACGTTTCGGTAAGGAGAAAACTGCTGTATGTCAAGTGATAAAGTACTTTGTCGTGCTGGCCATCCTTGACTGATAAAATGTTTCAGCTTCTGGAGAACAGGGTCTAAAGCTGTGTGATTTTTGAGTTCATCAAGACGTGATGAGGAAAAATTCTTGACTTCCATGACTTCAAGGTCTGCTTTCTCATTGTCATGCTGTTCTGTTTGTCTAGGTGCTCTTGATAAAGCATCCGCAAGGTAGAGATATTTCCCTTTTGTATAAACAATATTGAAGTTGTACTTTTGCAATTTTAACATCATGCATTGCAGGCTTGCTGGGGCTGAATGTATTGGCTTTTTCAGAATTGTCACTAGAGGTTGGTGATCAGTCTCTATTTGAACAGGTTTGCCATATGTATAATCATGGAACTTCGAACATGTGAACACTACTGCCAAAAGCTCTTTTTCAATTTGCACATACTGCATTTCAGTTTGGGTTAAAGTTCTGGATACATATGCTGCTGGTATACCTTCTTGAAGACATGCTGCACTAAGACCATACTTAGAAGCATCATAAGAAAGAGTTATTGGTTTGTGAACATCGTAATATCTCAATGTGGGTAGACTGGGAATTTTTCTCTTTCAGAACATCAAATGCTCTTTGGTGGTGTTCTAACCAGGACCAAATTACATTTCTGCGTGTCAACTCGCGTAAGAGTGCTGAAAGCTCACTCAGGTCTGGGATGAACTTTCCTAAACAGTTGACCATACCTAGAAAACATTGCGAAGATGTGACATTGTCTGGAACTGGCATCTCAAAAATTGCTGCTTGCTTAGACAGATCTGGTTGTAAGCCAGAATTGTTAAAGAAATGACCGACATAAGTAACTTCTCTCAGCTTGAATTTACATTTCTGAGGATTCAGTTTAAGATTGACTTTATGTGCATGGTCTAGAACTTTCTTGAGGTTTCTATCATGTTAGTCTTCGTCACTGCCCCCAACAGTAATGTTGTCTACTATGATAGCATATGGGTAACCTGAAAAAATTTGCTCCATCGCACGTTGAAATACTTCACTAGCAGAATTTATCCCAAATGGGATTCTCAAGAATCTGTATCTACCAAATGGTGTATTGAAAGTGGTTAACAATGCAGATTTGTGATGCAGCGAAATTTGCCAAAATGAACTTTTTGCATCTAATACTGAAAAAATAGTGGCATTTAGCATAAGAGCTGCTGCTACTTCTAATGTGCACATCAGATGATGAGGAAGTTTAAGCGCTTTGTTTAAATCTCTCGGATCAATACATATTCAAATATCTTCTGAGCTTTTCTTATGAGCTAAGACCATGGAGGATATCCATTCAGTCTGTTCTTTTACTGGAGTTATCACAACTAAATTCACAATTTTTTGCTCTGCATTGCTACCAGAACCTTCATGGCTGGTCTGACAACTGTGCTTACTTCATGAATTAACTTCATGGAATGTGTGACTGGTAGTTTGCTAAATTCGTCTTTGAAAACAGCATATTCATGAAAAATATTCTGTGTAAAACTATAGATGTAATGGGATCCTATCTCGCCTACATTCATGACAGATGGGTTCGGAGCCGAGCCATCGGCTCCGACTCGGCAACTTATACACTAGCACGAAGTCTCTCATTGGCTGGGCTACTCCCTATCCCAGGATGCACTACACCTGCTTCCCCAGATCTCGTTTGCCGCTTTACAAGCTGGACGTGGTCTTGACTTGGCTGGAGCTAAGTGGTTCTTTTTACCTGTATTGGTCCTTGACCTTGGGGTTTTTGTCATATATTAACCAAACAGCTGTTTTAACAGCTATTCTTTATACTATTTGTGACTTTTAGTGCTTGAGTGCCTTCTGGTACTTTATTTTTTCAGTCGGGCAAGGCCCGTTTAAGTTAGAGGGCCTTTGCCCTACCCTTGTGTACTATTTAAATTTTAATTTCCCTTTGTGGTTAATTGTTTTTCGGGCCAAGCCCGTTTAAATTAGAGGGCTTTGGGCCGTTGGACTTGTTTTGTCTGTTTGTTTGTGAGGTAAATTTTTCCTAAGTGCTCGCGCCAGTGTGTCTCACGCTTTTCAGTTGGCGCTTTTTTATTATAGTGCTTACTTTTTGTGGTAAAGTCATACTTGTTGTAGGGCCTGTACTATGTCTAAAGAACAAAAGTCAGGTTTTAAAAAATGCACTCAGTGCAGTTATAAAATGTCCATAACAGACAGCCATTCAATCTGTGTTTATTGTTTGGGGCCGAAACATCTGCAAGAGACTTGTAGCGTATGTCATGCTTTTTCTGCTAGAGTTCTTCAAGAACGTAAGAACAAGCTGATATTGAAAGGGCTTATCAAACCTTCTTTTGAGGAAGCCTTAAATCCTCCTGTTGCTTCCAAAAAGAAAAGATCGTCGGCACCGACAAGTCCGTCGGAGCCGACTTCTAAAAAGACAAAATTGACCTCTTCTTCCTCGGCTCCACTGACTTCGGGGCGAGGGTCGAAGGGTCTGCCTCGATACCTCCTACTTCGGCTCCATTGCTTTCGGAGCCGCAAGTTGGAGTATCGAGGTGAATCACCTCCATCGGTTCCAATGGCTTCGGAGCCGGTGGAAGTGTGCAGCTCAGACTCTTCCCCCTCGGCTCCGAAGAAGGCTCCTTCGGTGCCGATGGTGGTCCATGATGTGGCGGAGTCGGCGCCGATAGTTTTGGAGCCGTATCGGAGCCGGTCCCCTTCTCTCTCGGAGCCGAGAAGAAAATCTTCTCGAGTGTCTACCTCCTCTAAATCCTCGAGACTGTCAGATTCGGACCTGGATAGGGTTTTACAGAGGCTATTCCAGTCTCCAGTGTTTACTAAAATGGTCTCGGCTCCAGCACAGTTTGCTTCGGAGCCGATCCCCCCTCCAACACATTTGATTCCTCCTCCAACCTCTTCGGAGCCGTTGGAGCCGGTGGTGGTGGAGCAATGTGGAGCCATACGGTCGGAGCAGAGACCCCTTACAGGCCTTTCGGCTCCGACTATGCTTCCTACCCTGTCCTCCGGTTCAGGGTTTGGTACTGCGACCTCTTCAGCCGGGCCCGAAGGGAATACTTTGGGATTAGGTGCTTCGGTGCCTAGTCTTCCTCTCGGAGCATCGGCTGCTGGAATTCCCAGTGCCATCGTGGCCTCTAGACCAGTGACCTCCTTGGACTCTGGAGGTCTGGCCTTTGAGGCCATGATGAGCGCGCTGGCCATGCCTTTGCCGGTTCAACAAGATTCTACCTCACCGTCCCTAGATTTGGAGACTGGTGCCTCTGTTGTGTTGCAGCCCCGGCAGCGGGGCCCCAGGACCTGAGGATACCCCCATCGGGTTCCTTCTTCGGGTGGTCCGTCCGAAACTGCTTCGGACGAACCCCCACGGAAGAAATTGTGTAAGAGGAAGCACGTAGACTCCCAAGATGAGTCTATTACATCGGATACTGACCTCGATGATGCAGAAGGGTCCCCCAAATCATCTTCGGATGATATCTCCTTCTCAGATATCTTGGAGATTCTGAGACAGAGAGGTGACTGGCAAGCCAAAACCCCTTCAGCTGAGGAGTCAGTCTTCCTCAAGGCCTTTGGGGCCCAGCCTTCCGCCTCCTGGGTGTCTCCGCCTTCGATGAACTCCTTGATTTGGTTTCTCGAAGGGTGTGGGAACACCCTGATTCTGTGGAACCGGTGCCTGCGAGGCCCAATAAATTTTGTCAGCCCCCCCCAGAAGGAATTTCTCACAAAGGGTGTGCCTGTAGATGCTTTGGTGGTGGCTTCTGCCACACAGCAGGATGTGGCAGAGGCTTCGACGTCTATTCATCCTCCTAATAAGGATTCTAGGAGTATGGATAGGTACGGGAAGTGTACCCTGTCCTCAGCGGCCTTTACCTTACGGTCGCTGAACTATTTATGTCATTTTACGAGGCTCCAAAGGGATCTTCTCAAAGAGCTAAATGACTCTATTGTTGGTAATCTACCTGAGGCGCTGGCCCCGACTGTTGGCGCACAGATGACTACCCTTTTTTCTATCGTTAACTCGTCCATGAGGCTCATTTCGTATGCGGCCGAAGGGGCGAGTAGAGCAGCGGGAACAGGCGTTGCCCTCAGGAGGCAAGCCTGGTTACGCTTGTGTTCGTTCACGGAGGCCTTCAAGTCTTCCTTCGCCGACGCCCCCTTTGATGGGTCATCTTTGTTTGGACCCAAGGTGAAGGACACGCTAACTCGGTGCGAGCAGGAGGGCAAGACTTTGACTGCCGTTGGGGCCCGTTTTTCCGCTCCTTCCAGGCCTTATCCCAAGGCTGGGAGAGGAGGGAAAATGTGGTTTAAAAAATCCCAAAAGTCTTTCTCTACTCCACCCAGTGATTCCCCCTCCAGAGGCAGGGGGGGGGGGATTTTGGAAGACGCCGCCCCAGAGGTGGCAGAGGCCCCCGTAACTCTGGAGACTGCGATTCCTTTCGTGGTTCTTCATACAACCAGCGTTCCTGAGTTGTTGCCCGACTGTGCAACTCCGGAGCCAGTCGGGGGTCACTTTGCGGCGCACCCACAAGCTTGGGAATCCATAACAAGCGATCGGTGGGTGCTTCGCATCATTACCGGAGGATATATCATACGCTTCAACAAACCCCCCCTTTCTTTAAGGGAAATCCCGGACGTACCACCCAGTCAGCGGGATCAGGCAGCATTAGAGGTTTCAAAGCTCCTAGAAAAAGAGCCATCCAGCCTGTCCCCATCGACCAGATCGGATCAGGAACTTACTCAAAGTTATTTTTGGTACCAAAAAAGACAGGGGACTTCAGGCCCATTTTGGACCTCAGTTCATTGAATCGCTTCGTAAAGAAGTCCAAATTCAATGGTCACTCTTCAATCTATTCTTCCTTTGCTGGAAAAATGCATGGATGTGCTCCATAGATCTCCAGGACGCTTACTATCACATTCCCATAGCTCAAGAGTCCAGGAGACATTTACGCTTCCGCCTCGGAGCCAGTCATTTTCAATTCCGAGCACTGCCCTTTGGTCTCACCACAGCCCCCAGGGTGTTCACCAAATGTCTGGCAGTGGTAACTGCTCACCTGAGAAGTCTGGGATTCCAGGTGTTTCCTTATCTAGACGACTGGCTCCTTACTGCCACCTCCGAGCATCTACTACTTCAAGCGCTCAGAGCCACGTTCACCTTGGGCTGTTTCTTGGGGATCACGTTCAATTTGCAAAAATCTGTACTGCAGCCATCTCAGCATATTACTTTCATAGGCGCAGACTTAGACACAAAAAGAATGCGCGCCTATTTACCGGCAGCAAGAATTCAGGTCTTACAAGATCAAGTCAAATCCTGTCTCCCCCTACAAAGAGCCCCGGCCCATCGGATCCTACAACTGTTGGGCTCGATGGCGTCGACCATACTTTTAGTTCCCTTGGCCAGACTTCACATGCGAATTTTACAATGGCTACTGTCGGTTCAATGGTCCTATCAGGAACTTCCCTTGAACCACTTAATCATAATCACGGAAAGTTGCCGTCGAGATCTTCATTGGTGGCTTCTCCAATCAAATCTCGACCAGGGGTGACCCTTTATACCTCAACGTCCCATTGCCACTGTGACTACGGACGCCTCCCAGGTAGGGTGGGGGGGTCATTACCTGGACAGGTCGGTCCAAGGCACATGGCAGATCCAGGAAACGCATTTGCATATCAATGTCCTGGAGATGATAGCGGTACTATTGGTACTCCAAGCTCTCCATCACGCTCTCCCACAGGGCCCGATTACTATCCTATCCGACAACATGTCGGTGGTGTGGTACATAAACAAGCAAGGTGGAACCAGGTCTTACCCACTATGTAGAGAAGCCATGAGACTTTGGCACTGGGCGGTAGCTACCAACCGCTTTCTAATGGCAACGCACATACCGGGGAAGTCCAATGTGATTGCGGACAGATTAAGCAGGACCATTCTTTTACCCTATGAGTGGTCCCTCAAACAGAGTATAGCTGCGAAAATCTTCGACAGATGGGGTCTTCCTTGCTGCGACCTGTTTGCCAGCCCGCACAATGCGAAATGCAGAGAGTTCTTCACACTGTTTCCTTCTCAGGGACAGATTCCCAGGGACGCTCTGACTCACATTTGGCCCCGGTCTTCTCTACGCCTTGCCTCCGTTCCCCCTCCTACCGAGGGTGATACAGAAGGCCATTTACTTGGAGAGCGAGATGATTTTGATTGCCCCGCACTGGCCTCGTCAAGTTTGGTTTCCCTTCCTACAGAGGCATGCGATAGAAGGTCCATGGTTTCTGGATCCAGTGCCAGACCTGTTGACTCACCAGTCAGGACGGCGTCATCCGTCTCTCAGGTCCTTGAAGTTGGCAGCATGGTTACTCCACTTCCATCCTTAGTCCGAGACAATGCTCTTTCGCCGGACGTGGTCCACATACTGTCTTCTTCTCATAAACCTTCCACCATCAAACTTTATTCCAGTAAATGGAAAAGGTTTGCTTTCTGGGCTCAAGAACGGGTATAGATCCTCTCACTGCACCAGTATCGGAGGTTCTGAATTTTCTGGCCTCCCTTTTTCAGTCGGGCTCTTCAGTTTCTACCATTAAGGTTCAATTAGCAGCGATCTCTAATTTTCATGCTTCTTTTGAACCTTCATTGATGTCTCACAGACTTTGTAAGGCTTTCCTTAAAGGGGCTTGGCTCCTTAGGCCTCCTTTATCTCAGCCTGTTCCACCTTGGGATTTGAATATGGTTCTTGCTGCCCTAACTGCCCATCCTTTCGAACCAGCTGCTACTTGTGATTTAAAATTTCTGTCTTGGAAAACGGCCTTTTTAGTAGCCATAACATCTGCTAGGCGAGTTTCAGAACTTCAAGCTCTTTGTTCTGATCCTCCCTATTTGATTTTTCACAAGCATAGAGTTTCATTGAAATTAAACCCTGCATTTATACCAAAGGTGGCCTCCTCTTTCTGTATGCAACAAACTATAGAACTCCCTGTCTTTTTCCCAGAATTCTCCAATAACGCAGAATATACTTTGCATCAATTGGACGTACATAGACAACTACGTTTTTATTTGAATAGAACCGCTCAAACGCGGAAATCAAATCAGTTGTTTGTTTCTTTTGCAGCGAACAAATTGGGTCAACCAGTAACAAAAGCTTCCATATCTAAATGGATTAAAGATTGTATCATTTTTATTTATTCACAGGCTAATAAAGACCTTCCCTTTCCAGTCAAGGCTCATTCTACCAGGGCAATGGCTACTTCCGTAGCTTTTCACTCCGTTATCAATAGATGATATTTGTGCTGCGGCAACCTGGACTTCTCCGCACACTTTCATTTCTCATTACAAATTGGATGTGGTTTCTCGAGGCAGAGCTTCCTTTGGTTCCACAGTTCTCAGGAGTGTGTTCCAATGAGCCACCCGGGATGTAGGTGCTAGGGATGCTGTCCCATCTGTCATGAATGTAGGTGAGATAGGATCCCATTACATCTTTTAGTTATGTACTTACCATAACTTCGGATGTATGGGATCCATCTCGCCTACATTCATAAGTACCCACCCTCCTTCCCCCTTCCGTTTGGATTTAGAGGAGCTGTAGTCACTTTTTTCTTGGCGTTCTTTCTTGAAGAACTTTAGTTGGTTATAGTGACTAATAGTGTTTTCTGTGTTTACATGGGTGTATGAAAGCGAACAAACAAGATCTGGGGAAGCAGGTGTAGTGCATCCTGGGATAGGGAGTAGCCCAGCCAATGAGAGACTTCGTGCTAGTGTATAAGTTGCTGAGTCGGAGCCGATGGATCGGCTCCGAACCCATCTGTCATGAATGTAGGCGAGATGGATCCCATACATCCGAAGTTATGGTAAGTACATAACTAAAAGTTATCGTTCATACTTATATGGTGGACCTCCTTATTAAATGAAATCAGTCCCAGTCAAAAACTGTCTTTGAGGCCTAACAGTGACTGCATGTGTGTTTTGACTACGTAAAACTGCAAGTCATAGCTGTTCTCAGCAGAATGGCATGTGAGAACTACTGCGCCATCAGTTTGAATCTCTTCACCACCATAAGCAACTAGTTTTGCCCACTTTGCTGAATGAAGCTTCTCACCAGCTTGTGCTATGGCAACCATTTGTGCTGATATAACATTGCACTTGGACCCAGTATCTATTTTAAGCTTTACAGCTTTTCCTTAATCCGAACAGTACAACATTTTCAGTTTTTGCTACCAACTGATAATCAACTGTATTAAGAATTTCATCAATCACAGACACACCATCAACATAGAAAGTTTGCTCATGGCCTTCTGTATGATCTACTTGCTTCTTTGGATGATCTCTTTTAATACAAGTATGTGCCACTTTAGACTTGGAAAGCCATTTGAAATTATTCCACCTTTTACATTTGTGACATTGGTGACCAAAAGCTAAGCACTTTTCTCATTTAGGTTCGTGGTTGCTTACACAGTTACGACAGTTAACAATAAGATCATTTGTTGCTGCTGCTACTGTGGCCATATTAAGTTTATGGTTAGAGTTAGAAGCTGCCACACCCTTCAGTTTATATCTCCATTTGTACTCAGTCTTATGTTGCACTGGTAGTTACTGCATGCATGCATGCGTTTCTCATTCGTAAGCATATTCATGTGCTTTTCTGTAAGCTGATATATTTGACAAATCTCTTTGGCCTTGCTTAATGTTAAATCGCTGTCTCAAAGCTAAATCTTTCTCACTGCATCATTATTAACACCACACACAAGTCTGTCTTTTATCAACACATCTCGCAAATCACCAAATCTGCATGTTTTAGCTTTATTTCTCAAGTCAGTAATACATGCTGCTATAGTTTCACTGGGCTTTTGATTTCTTGTGTAAGATATGTGCCTTTCCATTGTAATATTAATTTGAGCGTTAAATATTTCTCTAAATTTACATTTTAAGCACTCAGGGCCTTCCGTGTTTCAGCCTGTATCACAATATAGTGGTTGTCCCCCTCCCCTGCATACACAGCAGGTACATACACCAATGAACATTCCCTCTCAGTGGCTTCATAGCTTGCTAAATTAAGAAGTATAAATGCTTTTGTGCTTGAGTTTATATCAAAAAAAGCAACCTGTATAAAAATATCATATTCTTGTTCAAACACTTGCCAATTCTCAGCAATATTGTTATCAAACACCAGCTGTTCAGGTCTGCAAAATCCCTCTGCCATAACAACAAAATTAGTTTAAACATAAGCCTAGACCAGGTATTGTAATTATGCTCAAATGCAAAAGAATCACTTTGAAAAGGCTTCACTTTGACACTGCAAACATTCCAGAAACTTTAGACACTTTGAATAGCTTTAATTAATGGGAAAAAGTAGTACATTGTGAAGAAATGCAGTCATATTAGCCTTTTCATACATTTTAAACATTTCAGAAATTATTTCAAACACTTTTGTATTTATTTTGAATAGCTTTATCAGTATGTCACAATTTTGGACATTCAGTATATCTCTGTACTTATTTTGAACATTTTGAATGCTTCGCCAAATAAGTGGTGACTGAAAAATCATTTAAACAAGTTTATGTACCTTTGAGTAACCACTGACCTGTTTGCGAGTTCACTCCTGTATATTCCTTCTCTTTAAAATGTGTGCCTCATGGCTTGTGTGTTGCTTTAACTTTGGATCCCACTTCTGACACCATGTTGCTTATCTCATGCATTCAAAAGAGATGATAAAGTGGTGTATGGGTTCAAGATATTTATTGTACATAAGCATGTCGAGAACTGTAATTAGAACACATGTTTAAGCTAACTGATTCACTCAGTACTTCAAACACACTGGCACGTGCATCGCCATTCATGACTGCATTCACTCTGGCTGACTATACAAAATGGCGCTGTTCTTGCACATGCTCAGTACTTATATGCACATGCTATCTAGCTACAGTGGTTGATAGGAACAAAACACTCAATGATCTGCAGTGACCTTAACTAATTCTGAAATAGTTCCCACTGTCCCCCTTTTATTTCCCACATAAGGGGTACTAAAATCTTCCCCTTTACCCAAAATTGGCAAAAAATGTTTAATTATTTTCTTCTTTATTTCTTCCTTCATAGACTCATTAATAAACCAATTGAGGTAACCTGTCTTCAGGGACATATCCCTAAAAATCCCACATTCAGATACAGAATCCTAATATCTAGTTATCATCCTGGCAGCACAGATAAATTGTCCTTTTAATACTGCCTTCTTTTGGGTAGTAGGATGTGAACTGGTTTAATGAAGAAACAAGTTTGACTAGGTAGGTTTTCTAAAAAGTTTTGAAATACACCTCTTGTTAACATTATCTTTTACCAACTTGACATCTAAAAATGCTGTTTGTTCTCTTTCCACATTATGTGTAAAAAGTAAAAAGTCGGTAGTCATATTAAGATATGAAATAAAATCAGCAATTCTCTCAACCTCTCCTGTCCAAGCAGTAAAGATGCCATCTAGGGATCTTGTACAAAGACACCAAGAGTCCTTACACGGTTGGTTGAGCATGTATCTCTTCTCCCATTCTATCATTACTATTATATTTGCGTACGGGGACCCACCGGCTGATCCTATCTCTACCCCTTTTAATTGCAAAAATAAAATTGGTTCTCAAAAAAGAATTGATTGATCCGATGTTGTCAATCTTCAAGTAATCCTTGACTGCGAGCTCAGTTCCGAGCCTGAAAACCGACTCTGCCATTTACTTCAGCTCACACCTTACAAACTCTCTAGCTAGGCTCTACCCATAATGCTCTTCTCTAAATTACATCAGATCTCGTTTGCCACTTCATGTGTCAGACGCATCCGACTTCTCTCAAGCATTGGCAGTTCTTTTCAAGTAAGTTTTCTTTCTAAATTTCTTAAATCACTCTCCTCAGTATTTATTTCTATTCTTACTCTTTCCTGTCTACCTGCTACTCTTGCTTTCTTCCATGCCCTTGTGTGTGTGTGTTTTTTTCCTTTTTCTTCTGCCTTTAGGTAGGTTCTATGTACCATTGATGGTACTTTTTCCTTTACCTTTTAGGTATTCTCGATTTAACATTGTTATTACTTCTTTTTCTATAACAAAAAAAAAACTTGCTATCCTCTCATGTGTGTGTGTGAGATGGCCTAGGGAAAACAAAATCGCTGATCAAAAAAAAATGTACAAGCAACATAAAGTGGGGGGGGGGTTTCGCCCCCACCTTAAATATACCAACTCCAAGATCGCACCACAGTGAAGAAAACAGCCAAGTCCGGAGAGCGGCCTAGTGAATTTTTTTTCCCCTGGGAAAAAATTCTCTGATCCTTTTCTTCGATATTCTGTGGTTTCGTGCATTTGGGTTCGACAAATGAGCATTCGCTATTTCTAGCGTTCACTCATGTAATAGGAACCCTCCAAAAACATGTCCTGTAATAAATTAGAGATTTTTTAAAAAGCCATAAACACATTTTGTGTTACAAGTTCATAAGTTTCTGTAGATAAAATACTTGCTACTCGATTGTTATAATCATAACAGAACTGTTCCAACCAGACTAATCCTACAGGCACTAGACTCAAGGGCAGCCTCAGTTACTCTAATTCCCTTAACAGGTATCACATGCAAATTTTCCAGTGGCTTCTGGCCTCCCAATGGTCCTGAATAAATCAGCCATTGTCGCATCACATCTTTGGTCACCAGTCGCTGCAAATAAGACCTGTCATGGTGGCTCAATTCCAACGAGATACTTTCAGGCCATCCTTTCATTCTTCCACAGCCCCAAGCCATAGTGAGCAAAGATGCTTGCCAGATGGGGAGGGGCATAATCTGGGAAGGACAGTCCAAGGCACTCGGTCCCCACTGGAGGCCGATTTGCACATCAGTGTTCTAGTTTTAAGGGTGACGCTCTTAGCGTTGCAAGCATTTCAAGATGCCCTTCCCCTAGGAGCAGTAGCAGTCCAAATGGACAACATGTCGCTAGTCTGTTACATCAACAAACAAGGAGGAACCAAATCTTAGCCACTTTGTCGAGAAGCCCTCAGAGTTTGGCAATCGGCGATTTCTTCCAACCACTTTCTAACAGCAATGCACATTCCGGGAAGCTCCAACGTGGTAGTGGACAAGGTGAGCAGAACTTTTCTAATACCTCACAAGTGGTCTCTCAATGCAGGTGTGACGGAAAAGATCTTTCATCCCTGGGGCCAATCTTGCTGCAATCTGTTTGCATCCTCCCTCCCGAACAACAAGTGCAGCAGTTACTTTGCCCTGATACCCCTCCGGGGGAGTCACTGAGAGACGGTGATGTTCTTCGTATTTCACTGTTGCAGTCATCACACTTGGGTTATCCTGCCAGGGGTAGCCCTCAGACATCCCGAATACCAGAGGCTTAGTATTTCTTCATTGGTTGCTGTCACTCCAGGACTGACATCAGGTCATCAGTGGTATAAAAACTGGCAGCCGACGCCATTACATCAGTCTTTCTTGCCAAGGAGCCCAAAGCAGAAGCAGATCACACGAGTGCTGGTCGGCCGCTACCTGAGTTTTCATTTCCGAAATTGAAGTTGAAGTCTTCTAAAGCTAAGTACCCCATTGGGGATCCTTTTTTCTTGCTCTAACCGATATCAGAAAAAGTAACAATTGTCTTGCCTGTGGAAAGCAAATATCACACCAATGTTTCCATTCTTACTGCGTCACCTGTTTAGGCCCAGGCCACGATGTCCCGCTCTGCCGGTTTTGTGCTTTGTTCAACACCCGAACTATACATAGTCAGGCCCTTATCGTAGCTAAATCCTTTCGCTCTTGATCTCTTTATTCAGAAATGGCTTCGGTAAGCCATCCGACTACTGATCTTCTGAAAAAACGTAAGGATAAAGACAGATAGACCGCACAGGTCCAAAACTTCCAACAATGCTTCCGCAGCCCCTGATGCCCACTTCGATGGATTCGCAGGCCGCTACCTAGACCCGTTCAGAGTCCACTATGCCGCGAGACTCTTCTTTGACTACGGAACATGCGGATGTGTCTACTTTGGATGGGTCTGGAGCCGCTGCGCAGGTACTGGCTTCTGAGGAAGTTCTTCGCACTACCGATATTCGACACAAACCGATGACTTCTTTCACATCTTCATTTCTTTTTAAAACTACTAAGTTTCTAAGGCCCAGAGTACGAACTATGCCTAAAAAAACGATGACCCAACCTCAAGCACCTGCATCCATGCCTCAATCTCAGATGCTTAAAATGGTGAAAGACCTTATGCTGATTAGGGGAAGCCAGCCTACCCCTGCTAAGAGGAAAAGAGACTTGTCCCTGGCAGCTTTATCTTACCAAGAGTCCGATGACTCTGAGGTTTCTGATTATGAAGACATGCCCTTAACTGCTTATGAGGATTCAGATGAATAGGGATCCATCCCTTCTGCCTCTCCTCCAGAAGACTTTTCTTTTGGTGAAACCCTACATACCTTGTGAGAGCATTTCCACTGGGAATGCCAGGATTATCCTCAGTCCAAAAAGAGACTCAGGGAGTTTTTAGATGTACCACAGCACATACCCTTAGCTATTCCTCCTCTTCTGGATGTTGTGGGTGATGTTTTTATGGAGTCCAGTCTAACTCCTGATACTCTACTTCCTGCTCCCAGGAAACCTGACAGGTATTGCAGAGAGTCCCTGACTCTCACAAATTTCTTTTCAAAAATCCTACTTCTGACCCAGAGTTCATCTCCCAAGGACCTAAGGGAATAAAAGCAACCACAGCTAAGAATCCCACCCCCTCGGACAGGGATTCCCGAGCTTTAGACAGCTGGGGTAAAAAAGTATACACCTCTACAACTCTTACCATTAGAGTATTAGATGGTCAGTTCCACTTGCTGAAATACCATCAACATGCTGTGGAACTTATTAAACAAAAACTATCTGCCTTCGCTGACTGTGGATAAAATAAAGAATTACACGAGCTTATGCATTCTGCAAGCCAAGTTAGTAAACATACCTTGCAATGTGGGTTTGAAACCCTAGAAGCACCCTGCAGGGCAGTAGTCACAGGTTCTGTACTTAGAAGGTATGCTTGGCTTAAGGAACAGACCTTGCCAGACCATGTCAGATCAAAATTATTGGACGCACCACTGAACAAAGACAATCTGTTTGGCACCAAAGCAGAAGAAGTTCTAAAAAAGATGGAAAAAAAGCTAAGTATCTGCAGACAGTTAAAGACTTTTTGCAAGTGCAGCATCCAATATTCAGTAGGCATTACCCCTCAAAACATTGGTCCTTTCCAGTCCCCTCAAGGCCACCTCAGACTAGACCTAGGAGAAGCAGACCCTTCAGACAACAGTCTTAGGGTATGCAGAGATCTAAGCAATGGAGTACCTCCATTTCTAAAACAGGGAGTGCTAAGCCACCCCCTTATGGAAATAATTCACAATAACTTTTCAACTCCACCTGTTACCTTTGCCCACCTGCTTGTGCCCCTAGGATGAAAACTTGCCCCCCATGCAAAAAACTGGGCTTCCATCACCAACGATTGATGGGTCCTCAACATAGTGTCCCAGGGGTACAACTTTTATTTCCACACACTGCCAACCCCAAAAGGGTTCCCAGATCTTCCTCCAAACCAGTGGGAAGAGGCACAAAACCAAGTACATTCCCTGCTCTCCATGAGGGCAATTCAGCCTGTTCCTGCAGACCAGATAGGCCAAGGTTTCTATTCCAGACTTTTCCTGGTACCAAGAAAAGAGGGCACCTTGCACCCAATCTTAGATCTATTCATTCTAAACAACTTTCTGGTAGTACCAAAATTCAGAATGCTCACCCTTCAGCAGCTTCTTCCTATGCTATCCGAAGATGCCTGGTTAGCCGCTATAGAACTAAAAGAGGCCTGTCTGCACATCCCAGTCAGAGACTCTTGCAGGAAATATCTGCGTTTCAGGGCAGGATCTATGCATTATCAGTTCTCTGCACTTCCCTTTGGCTTATCCACTGCTTCCAGAGTTTTCACAAAATGCCTGGCTCCAGCCATTGCTTTTTGCAGACAAAGAAATATTCAAATTTACCCCTACTTGGACGACTGCCTGATTCAGGCAGACATTCAAGAAAAGCTGTTACAGCACCTGACATTTGTAAAGGGTCTACTGACCTCACTGGAGTACACTATAAACGAAAAGAAATCCAAACTAGTCCCCAGTCAAAAAATTGTATTCTTGGGAGCAAGCCTGGACACAGCATCCCAGATGGCATTCCCTACTCCTGAAAAAAAAAGCTTATCTGACAGGCTATTTCTCTCAACTGGCCACCAGAATCCAGTTATCCACAAGGAAAGTCCTGCAAGCTGTAGGGTTCATGGCCTCCTGCATTCTACTAATTTCATCTGCCAGACTGCATATGAGGAAACTTCAATGGTACTTAAAAAAGCTTTTGGTGTCATCATTCTCAGGACCTGGAAACTATTATACCTATGATTCCTTGTCTAAGGAAAGATTTTCTTTGGTGGGCAGTAGCATGCAACCACAACAAGGGATTTCCCTTTTCATAACCCCACACCACCCAGACCCTAACCACAAATACAGCAGACTATACCTGGGGTGTACACCTGGACGGCAGGTGCATTCAGGGCCACTGGAGCCCAAATCAAATTCATCTGCACATCGACCAAAAATATATGCTAGCTGTTCGGCATGCTCTGACAGCTTTCATACCGCTACTTAATCTGGGGCCTCTACTAATCAAAACAGACAACACCACACTGATGTGGTAAATTAACAAGCAGGGAGGAATCCACTCTTATCCACTATGCAGGCTAGCCATAACCCTTTGACACACAGCTTCAGCCATGCAGATTCACCTGCTAGCACAATTCCTGCCGGACAACCAAAACTCTCTGGCAGACAACTTAAGCAGAAATCTCCTAGACCCACACGAGTGGCAATTAACCCACAGCACCTTCAGCCTCGTATCCCAGAAATGGGGTACCCCAAAGACAGACCTATTTGCCTCCCACAACAACCACCAACTCAGCAAATTCTGCACCAGGGAACCTCACAGCAAGGTCTTGAAAGTGGATGACCTATCCTTCCAATGGGTAAACTTCTCTATCTATGCATTTCCCCCTCTACCTCTTTTTACAAGGGTGTTACTCAGAATAAGGGAGGAAATACCAAGGGCAGTCCTGATTACCCCAGACTGGCCATGCCAACACTGGTACCCACTATTGCGCAGCCTTTCACCGTTGCCTCCATGGCACCTCCCTCAGATTCTAACTCTCCTGATGCAGCAAAAGGGAGAGTTCTTGCATCTACAATTGCAGACCCTGAACCTGGCAGCCTGGCTTATTCCTTGACCTCTCCTCCAGTGGCCAGCCTAAGTAAGTAAGTCCTGGACATTATATGTGAAGCCAGATGACCCAGCACTAGAAAATCCTATGCTGACAAGTGCAAAAGGTATTGCTCCTGGATCCAGGATAAAGGAGCTGAACCAGCACAGCCCTCCTTACCTCTCATCCTGGATTACCTAGCAGACCTGCTTCACAGGGGCCTGTCCTTCTCTTCTATTAAAAATCCATGCCTCTGCCATCTCTGCTTATAACAGCACAGAGCCACCTCTGTTTTCACACCCCCTCATCAAGCAGTTCCTTAGAGGGGCTAACAACTTAAGGCCACCCAGAAGAGCCCCTACCCCTGCTTGGGACCTTAACTTTGTGTTGGAAAAGTTCACACTACCCCCCTTTGAGCCTGCAGCTTCAGCAGAGTTAAAATTCCTCTCTTGGAAAACAGCCTTGCTTCTGGCCATCACTTCAGCTAGAAGAGTGTATGAGCTGCAAGCACTCATGGCTGTGGAACCCTTCCTCATTTTCCATGCTGACAGGGTCTCCCTCGGGTCTAAGCCAACTTTCATGCCTAAAGTAGTGTCCAGTGGGGCTCTCAACAAATCTATTCATTTGCCCACCTTTTTCCCTACACCTCAAAATAAGGGGGAAGGGATCCTGCGCACTTTAGATGTGCACAGACAGCTCAGATTCTACCTGGATAGAACTAAGTCCTTTAGGAAATCTGACCAGTTGCTAGTCAGCTTTGCAGCACGGACAGAGGGTAAGGCCATATCAAAACAAACCACTTTCAAATGGATAGCACACTGTATCCATTTCTGTTACAAACACCATGGGAAACCACCCCCACAGGAGTCAGAAAACATTCCACTAGGGCAACTGCCACATCTGCAGCTTTTCTCAGATGGGTCCCTACCAGGGACATCCTGGATGCTGCAACATGGAGTTCTGTTCACACCTTCACCAAGCATTACCACCTGCCTATCTTTTCCAAATCCAGGGCAGGCTTTGCAACCGCAGTCCTGCAGAGCATTCTAGCCAGCCCCAACTCTTCTTGACTGCCTCCACACATTTATTCAGCTTTGGGAATCAACCCAAGTGTGATGACTGCAACAGAGAAACATGAAGAACATAGTACAGTTGCATACGCTTACCATAAATGTAGATGTTCGAGTGTATTCACTGTTGCAGTTCTGGTTTCCCACCCTCCATCCCCCTTGTCTCTCTTTCTCTCTCTCTCGTCCTCACTCCTTAGAGTGATTTTTGGTATTTACTTTCTACTGGTGGTGTTATTCCACCATAACCTAGTTCCCTATTTCGGGGCTCCTGACATTTGGGGCAAGAAAAACTGATGTAATGGTGTCGGCTGCCTGTTTTTATACCACTGATGACCTGAAGTCAGTCCTGGAGCGACAGCAACTGATGCAGAAATTGTAAGCCTCTGGTATTCAGGCCGACTGAGGGCTACAGCTGACAGGATAACCCAAGTGTGATGACTGCAACAGTGAATAAACTCTAACATCTACATTTATGGTAAGTGTACACAACTGTACTTTTTCCATTACTGGCCCCTGGTCACCTATACACCTTTCCCCCAAACCCCCTGATATCTCAGTTTCTAAAAAAAGCCAAAAGGTTGAAGAACACTAATCCTCATTGCCCCTTTCTGGCCTCAACAAGTTTGGTTTGCCTTCATTTAGCATCACCTACTTCGGAAACCTTGGATTCTGGACCCATCTCCAAAACTATTATCTCATCCTGAAGGAATGGTTCATCCGAATCTCCAGCATATCAAGCTCACTGCATGGCTTCTCCAATTCCCATGATTTCCAGGCAATCTTCCCTTTCCTCTCCTGTTCACCAAGTGGCCCTTCACAAACCTTCTGCTAGGAAAGTTTACCAGAGTAAATGGGAAAAATTTGCTAGGTGAGCTCTTGATAATGCTTTGGACCCTTATACAGTCCCCATGCATAAAGTACTGGAATTTTTAGCAGATCTTTATCAGACTGGCTCATCAGCCTCTACCATTAGGGTCCATCTAGCCACGATATCCAATTTTAATACTGGTTTCCATTGTTATATCCATATCAACCAAATTGCTGGCTTGCAGAACATGCCCCATCTTGTAACCCCTAGATCTGAATCTGTTTGTAAGGTCTTTTCTTTGTTCCTGAAAGGAAGATTCATCAGGACAGATGCGCTTCATTCTGATGAATTGGGATTTAGGAATATTCTTAGCAATGTGTTGGGGTTGAAAGCTGGTGGCATGGAGGATGGTATTGTATTCAGGATACTTTCTGAATACCTCAGTACTTAATGTATTATCTGGTAGTCTATTAATCAGTACATCCAGAAAGGTAATGGTGTTGATATCATAGTGTGCTGTAAACTGAAGGCCCCATTTGTTGTCATTTAGATTCCTTAGAAAATCAAATAATTGATGGGTCTCTCCTTTCCATACCATCCAACAATTGTCCAGATAACGTCTCCAAATATCAATGTGTTCAAGATAAATGTTGTTATGGCTATTGTAAATAATGTGCTTTTCAACAAACGCCATAAACAAATCAGCATAAATGGGGGCAAACGATGCTCCCATTGCTGTACCCTTTGTCTGCCAATAGCAAACATCTTGATAGAAGAAGACGTTATTGGTCAGGACATGTTCTGCAAGACCAACCAAAAACTGGTTGAAATCAGGCTGATATAAGCCGGCCAACTCCAGCCAATAAGTCAGGGCCTCCAAACTCCCTTGATGAGGAATGTTGGTATCAAGTGTACACAATAACCAATCTGGTTCCATCTGAGTGTCTGAAATGATTTGCAAAAAGTTAGTAGTATCCTGTAACCATGATCGTACAAAAGATAACAAAGGCTTGAGATGTTTGGTAAGATATAATGATAATGGTTCAGTGATGTAACCCTTACCTGAAACAATAGGTCTACCTGGTGGCTTTACCGGGTCCTTGTGTATCTTGGGTAAGAAATAAATATATTGATTGGCTGGGTCCTGGATCATTAGCTGATACATCACGTCAGTGGCAATAATGCCCTCGTTCCTTGCACTTAAGAAATCATCAATCTGTTTTTTGAACCTAAATGTGGGATTTATTACCATCTCAGAATAGTATCTATTATCAGAAAGTTGTCTTTTGGCCTCATTATCATAATCAGACCAGTTTAAGACAACTACAGCCCCACCTTTATCAGCAGAAATGATGACTATGTTGCTATTGTTCTGTAATTCCTTGATTGCTTGCTTCTCCACCAATGTGATGTTGTTTGATTTGTACCGTATCTCGGAACTGGAAAAGTGTAGATCTTTGAGTATGCTATTCTGGAATTGATGAACAATAGGATGCATAGGAGGAACGAAACGTGATTTATGATAAGTGAATTTATCTTGACTGTAATTGTTATCCATATCACCAAAATGCAGTTTTAGATTCAACATTCTACAAAAGGACTTAACGTCCTGTGCCAACACATCTTCAGATACCATGAAACCCGGTATAAATGTAAGACCTTTATTAAGAACAGACAAATGTAAAGCTGACAACACAAAGTCTGATAAGTTTAAAACATTCACATTTGGTATTACATTTATTTTTGCATTGCTAGTTGCAGTAGGCTCTGTATGCTGTTTATTTTTCTTGTGTTTTCTCCCCCCACGTTGATGTCTGGGCCTAAAGGGATAGATGCTGGTGTTCTTTTCGGAGACGGTGAACCTGATGCAGCCTGCAGATCACTGTTAGTACAGGAGGAAAGGTCATCGGTAGATGAACCAAAATCTGGAGTGCGATTTCTAAGAATAGACCTAGGTCTTTTACGTTTGGGAGTACGTGTTGGATGTGATGTGAATCTCACGTTTGTTTGTATTGCTAAAAGGGTTGGTACTTTGATAATCTAGTTGATCTCTGTTAAATTTCCTGATTTTTCTCTTCTTCAATTGTTCCTCCAGATTATTTAGATCTGATGCCACTTTGGTCAACTGGTTATTAAAGAATGTTTCCCCTTCAAATGGTTGTACATAATTGACTAGTTTCATGACTGCATTGATTTCACGATCGATAACTCGATCGTGAAACTTGGCTAGTGCTTCTACAAAAGACATAGTAGCATTTTGCTGAATAGCTGCCCATTGATTATTAAGCTTCTCATCAGCTTCCCCCACATGCGGTTGTGTTCTCACTCTGAGTCCCCTTGGTGTTATATTTTTGGCAATATAAGCCTTGAACAGTTTTGAATGCCAAACATTGGATCTCAAAGATCTAAGATGTTTGTGTAACTGGTCAAAAGCTATTCCACATGTTGACTCTGGGCCCAAAGCCTCACCTGCATTGACATTGGGTGTACAAGAACCTAATCCAAAGGCCCCAAGGTCTTCCCTATCAGTTGATAGACCAGAGACCAAACTAAGAAGATCCATTTCAATGTCGGTGATAATAAAATTTAATAGCAAATAAAAATTTGGGGGATTAGATAAAGCAATACTATGTAGTAATTGGTTCAGAAAGACAGACAATAATAGCCAAAATCCAAAAATTGGAAATGCTATGTCAAAAAATGAACCATCATGGAACAATTCACAGAATAAAGAGACAATAATAGCCTTCGTTAAACAGCTTGTAGTATATTGTACAGAAGGCTACGTCTCCTTCAGGTAATAAAAAAAGGGAATAGCTGTATAATATGATAAAGTTTGCCAAAACCCTAAATGGAAAGACCTAAATAATGTCCAAAATCTGGGTTACAACATCTAATTTAAGAAGAACCCAAGTGAAATAAACCATGGGGTAAAAATTATAATCAATGGTAGAATTGGCAACAATAAAAAATTCAAGTATCCAAATAGATATCAATGCAGTCAAGAAACCAGTGTAATGTGTTTGTTCGAAAATATCCAACAAGCAAGAAAAAATGCGCAATATAGTTCCTGATAACTGTGGGTATAAGGAACAAATATTTATACTATGTTGGCAACTGTTCCAGAAAGAAAAATGTCCAATGTTCATATAAATGACAAATGGATGAAGTTAAACTGAACCAGGTAGTTCAACTCGTGGTATGTAGATTATAAAAAAATTTTGTTAGTAAGGCACAACTGCATCTATTGAGCCACTGAGACTATAAAACACAATACCTGGATGAATGAATACCCAGCTGGGTGTGAATTTGTTGTGCCTGACTAATGTTTTGTCTGGTTATGTGTGTCTAATTCAAGCAACCAATGTATCAATGGGCAAACTTCACGTCCCCTTAGACTCAGAATATCTGAACATGTAAGTAACATCAAAAATAAAAAGGCCAACAATGCTCTATATAAACATCAACTGTTGCATAAAACTGCAAAATTTTCCTTTATGGTAATTGATGTTATAAAAGGTAACAAACTCAATAAAACAGGTTGGCACTCAATTCTTAATTCCAAAGAAAAAAAGTGGATTGTTAAACTAGGTGGATTATTCCCACCTGGTCTAAATGAACTATTTTAGGTGTAACCAATGAACTTTCAGCTGCATGTACTTAAACAGCAACATCTGAATATTCAATTTTACACTGAGGAAGGCTGTGTTTTTGTGCCAGCCGAAACCGGTCTGGTTGTTTGTTGTTTTTACATATGTTTTTTACAGTTGTATAATACATTTTCTTTCAGGCAACAGTTTGCTGGCTCACTTGATGTTTTTCTGAATTTTTGCCTTGAGCCGTGCAATTGCTCACGTGCAGGAGGTTCGTTTTTTGATGTTACTCGGGTTCTTTTTAAATTAGATGCTGTAAGCCAGATTTTGGACATTATTTAGGTCTTTCCATTTAGGGTTTTGGCAAACTTTATCATATCATACAGCTATTCCCTTTTTTTATTACCTGAAGGAGATGTAGCCTTCTGTACAATATACTACAAGCTGTTTAACGAAGACTATTATTGTCTCTTTATTCTGTGAATTGTTTCATGATGGTTCATTTTTTGACGTAGCATTTGCAATTTTTGGATTTTGGCTATTATTGTCTGTCTTTCTGAACCAATTATTACATTGTATTGCTTTATCTAATCCCAAAAATTTTTATTTGGTATTAAATTTTATTATCACTGACATTGAAATGGATCTTCTTAGTTTGGTCTCTGGTCTGTCAGCTGATAGGGAAGACCTTGGGGCCTTTGGATTAGGTTCTTGTACATCCAATGTCAATACAGGTAAGGCCTTGGGCCCAGAGTCAACATGTGGAATAGCTTTTGACCAGTTACACAAACATCTTAGATCTTTGAGATCCAATGTTTGGCATTCAAAACTGTTCAAGGCTTATATTGCCAAAAATATAACACCAAGGGGACTCAGAGTGAGGATACAACCACATGTGGGGGAAGCTGATGAGGAGCTTAATAATCAATGGGCAGCTATTCAGCAACATGCTACTATGTCTTTTGCAGAAGCACTAGCCAAGTTTCACGATCGAGTTATCGATCGTGAAATCAATGCAGTCATGAAACTAGTCAATGATGTACAACCATTTGAAGGGGAAACATTCTTTAATAACCAGTTGACCAAAGTGGCATCAGATCTAAATAATCTGGAGGAACAATTGAAGAGAAAAATCAGGAAATTTAACAGAGATCAACTAGATTATCAAAGTACCAACCCTTTTAGCAATACAAACATGAGATTCACATCACATCCAACACGTACTCTCAAACGTAAAAGACCTAGGTCTATTCTTAGAAATCGCACTCCAGATTTTGGTTCATCTACCGATGACCTTTCCTCCTGTACTGACAGTGATCTGCAGGCTGCATCAGGTTCACCGTCTCCGAAAAGAACACCAGCATCTATCCCTTTAGGCCCAGATATCAACGTGGGGGGAGAAAACACAAGAAAAATAAACAGCATACAGAGCCTACTGCAACTAGCAATGCAAAAATAAATGTAATACCAAATGTGAATGTTTTAAACTTATCAGACTTTGTGTTGTCAGCTTTACATTTGTCTGTTCTTAATAAAGGTCTTACATTTTACCGGGTTTCATGGTATCTGAAGATGTGTTGGCACAGGACGTTATGTCCTTTTGTAGAATGTTGAATCTAAAATTGCATTTTGGTGATATGGATAACAATTACAGTCAAGATAAATTCACTTATCATAAATCACATTTCGTTCCTCCTATGCATCCTATTGTTCATCAATTCCAGAATAGCATACTCAAAGATCTACACTTTTCCAGTTCCGAGATACGGTACAAATCGAACAACATCACATTGGCGGAGAAACAAACAATCAAGGAATTACAGAACAATAGCAACATAGTCATCATTTCTGCTGATAAAGGTGGGGCTGTAGTTGTCTTAAACTGGTCTGATTATGATAATGAGGCCAAAAGACAACTTTCTGATAATAGATACTATTCTGAAATGGTAATAAATCCCACATTTAGGTTCAAAAAACAGATTGATGATTTCTTAAGTGCAAGGAACGAGGGCATTATTGCCACTGACGTGATGTATCAGCTAATGATCCAGGACCCAGCCAATCAATATATTTATTTCTTACCCAAGATACCCAAGGACCTGGTAAAGCCACCAGGTAGATCCATTGTTTCAGGTAAGGGTTACATCACTGAACCATTATCATTATATCTTACCAAACATCTCAAGCCTTTGTTATCTTTTGTACGATCATGGTTACAGGATACTACTAACTTTTTACGAATCATTTCAGGTACTTAGTTGGAACCAGATTGGTTATTGTGTACACTTGATGCAAGTGCCCTTTATACCAACATTCCTCATCAAGGGGGTTTGGAGGCCCTGACTTATTGGCTGGAGTTGGCCGGTTTATATCAGCCTGATTTCAACCAGTTTTTGGTTGGTCTTGCAGAACATGTCGTGCCCAATAACGTCTTCTTCTATCAAGATGTTTGCTATTGGCAGACAAAGGGTACAGCAATGGGAGCATTGTTTGCCCCCATTTATGCTGATTTGTTTATGGCGTTTGTTGAAAAGCATATTATTTACAATAGCCATAACAACATTTATCTTGAACACATTGATATTTGGAGACGTTATCTGGACGATTGTTGGATGGTATGGAAAGGAGAGACCCATCAATTATTTGATTTTCTAAGGTATCTAAATGACAACAAATGGGGCCTTCAGTTTACAGTACACTATGATATCAACACCATTACCTTTCTGGATGTACTGATTAATGGACTACCAGATAATACATTAAGTACTGAGGTATTCAGAAAGTATCCTGAATACAATACCATCCTCCATGCCACCAGCTTTCACCCCCCACACATTGCTAAGAATATTCCTAAATCCCAATTCATCAGAATGAAGTGCATCTGTTCTGATGAATCTTCCTTTCAGGAACAAAGAAAAGACCTTACAAACAGATTCAGATCTAGGGGTTACAAGATGGGGCATGTTCTGCAAGCCAGCAATTTGGTTGATACATTCCAGAGGGATGATTTAGTATGTTGCAAACAACACAATACCATGGCAACACAACCGATTAGGTTTACAACTACTTATGCTAGAAATTCAGACACTCTCATCCATAGTATACACAGACACTGGAACATTCTACAATGTGACCAAGAATTGGCAAATATCATACCAGACAGATGTCTTTTTTCATTCCGAAAAGGCAAGAATTTAGGTGGCTGTTTCAACCATTATAAACATTCTCATGACAATAGGCAGTCTCAGGCATTACAGACTACTCTTACAGGGGAACCCTTGACTGGTTGTTTTCCTTGTGGTCATTGCACTAATTGTGATAAAATAAGTAAATCGAAACAATTTACCAGTCGTAACTCTGCTATAGTTTATGGTGTTAATTTTTTTGCTAACTGCAGTACTGACTGGTTGATTTATCTGGCTACGTGTACTTGTGGATCCTTCTACATTGGGCAAACTTCACGTCCCCTTAGACTCAGAATATCTGAACATGTAAGTAACATCAAAAATAAAAAGGTCAACAATGCTCTATATAAACATCAACTGTTGCATAAAACTGCAAAATTTTCCTTTATGGTAATTGATGTTATAAAAGGTAGCAAACTCAATAAAACAGGTTGGCACTCAATTCTTAATTCCAAAGAAAAAAAGTGGATTGTTAAACTAGGTGGATTATTCCCACCTCGTCTAAATGAACAATTTTAGGTGTAACCAATGAACTTTCAGCTGCATGTACTTAAACAGCAACATCTGAATATTCAATGTTACACTGAGGAAGGCTGTGTTTTTGTGCCAGCCGAAACCGGTCTGGTTGTTTGTTGTTTTTACATATGTTTTTTACAGTTATATAATAAATTTTCTTTCAGGCAACAGTTTGCTGGCTCACTTGATGTTTTTCTGAATTTTTGCCTTGAGCCGTGCAATTGCTCACGTGCAGGAGGTTCGTTTTTGATGTTAGACTTTAAACAAGCCATACAAAATGTACTCAAATATATACTGATGTATGGGTGAACATGGTGTCTTGAATAAAGAGTTGATATATAATTGGGATATTAGATTCAAGACATGGTAAAGCATTACTGAGAATATTTATGTTAAAAGCTGAAAAAAAGCAATTTCAAAGAAATGGAAATCAAACGTTAAATCAGTATTAAATGGTTTATGAAGCATTATGAAAGAGCTACAAGAAAATTTTGCCATTTTGAATGTGTTGCAATTTAAAAGTGCTCATTTTCACTTTAATGTTATTGGTAAATTTCTGCAAAAGCTTACTTAGAAAGGATAGAAAAAAATATATATCACCTGACACTCACAGACAGACCCATGTTGAATAAAGCTGTGAAGGATTACTCTCTTAGTTTATACTTACCATTTGCCTCATATTTTATTTTTGCACTTGTCACACATGTTTAACCACTGCTGCTGCAGTTAAGCTTATAATTCAACATTTAGCATTAACCATGTTAATATATTTTTGGTGCCACCCCCTTGCCTACCACATATCCTGTCTCAGTGCCTCCCCTCAACCTCTACACCAAGATGGAGAGAAGAGATAGAGACAGCCTTGTATTCTACCATCTTAACAGTAGGAGAAACCATTTCCCTCTTCGCCCTTGCTTCATCCCACCCACTGTACAAGGCATATATTGATGTCTTTGTGGTTCACATGCATCTGCTACCATGTGCACCTTTTCTTCTGAAGATGTTCATACTGTGTTTTCCCCTGCACTTTTTGTCTGTCTGAGTTAAACTTTCAGCTTTTACTGAGATAAGTTGCCAGGCAGGATAGGCAAACCAACATTAAAGCTGCTCATTCCAGTCTCCACCAGCTAATCCATTGTGTGGGTGTGGGCCTATTACTTAAGCCTTGATTACCTGAGTCACATTCAAGGCACAGTCCCTGTATGCCATGGATACAGGTTTAAGTTACCTTTTTCAAACTAAAAATCTGTCTTACTGTGATGTTTTTTTTTCTGCTTAGTGTTTGACTTACTTGTTTTCATATGAATTACTTTTGCTGTATTTTTTTTCTTGTAATTCTGTCAGGTCATACATACATGTGTTTGTTATTCTGGCCTCTGCATCATTGCAGTTGCTTGTCTTCACTGGTGGCTTTTGAATTTTCTGTTGAATGTAACATGGTTATACACCCTTACTGTTTTTATTGTTTATAGCTGTATAACATCAACACTGCCATATTATCTGCTCATTATATTTGACTGGTGTCCGTATACTTAATATGATGCTTTACAGTTCTTCTCTGCAAACACTTATTAATTGCCAAGTAATCAAAATAAATGAGTAGAAAAATAAAATAATATGACACTGATTGAGTGCCTACAAATAGTTTGGAGTCTTTGGCCTTTTAGCTGCACAATGCAAGTGAAATTCATATAGAAACATACATCACACGTTAATAGTATTGTTTTTGCTTCCATTTGATTACGTATGAAGTACTTAGAGCTTACTAAGATTATGTCTGTTTCTCTTTTTAGTATTTCAGGTGATATTTCATCACCAGATTTATTTGGGAGCATTCATGAAGACATTAGTCCAACTGCAGTAAGTAGAAAGATAGTACTTTATTGATTCATTTCTTGTACTTATTAAAGACTTATTACAGATATGTGCAAGTCAAATGGACCAGAATCTTCCAGCTACAGTCTAATGGGAGCATCCTTTCTTTTTTGGTGATGACATCTGTGGTAGTATATCACTGAAAATCCCTGTAACTTGCCTCCATTTCTTTCCATTCTGGAAATGCATGTTTTATCAATGAATGTTAGCAGTCATCTTCGCCATTGTCTCTTAGGACGATTTGTTATTCTTTTCAGTGAGGTAATAGTAGATCACATCTGTCATTTTATGTCAACCAACTGGACATCGTGTATGTTTGAAACATTTTTTGCAAGACTTCCAAATTCTTCTCTTTAGGCCTGAAACATTACTCTTCATGTTGTGAGACATTACTCTTCATGTTGTGAGAAAACTGTATCAGGATTAATGAAAGCATGTACTGCTGTCAGTGATATGCATTAAGGAATTAAAAAAAATAATTAAGTTGACTCTGTCGCAGAATAAAATAAAGGAACAGGTAGGGAGAGCAGAAAAAAAGAGGCTAAAATATGGAGAATTAATGATGGGGATAGAGAAAGCAACAGAAATAGTGATCAGAAACACAAATTACATAAAAAGAAAAGAAAGATCTGATGGTGTAGACTCTGCAAAGAGCAGCTGTTATGATTTTGTGTGTGTGTGTGTGTGTGTGTGTGTGTGTGTGTGTGTGTGTGTGTGTGTGTGTGTGTGTCTGAGAGAGAGAGAGAGAGGGAGATTCTGAAGTTCTTGTTATTCGTAACTCATGGGAACATGCCTCTTTCTATTGTATACCATGACAATGTGCATTTGAAGGCCCTGTACTCCCCACTTATTTTCTAATAATTGTAAGGCAATGTTTAGATCTTGTTAGTAACATATATCTTATGAAAGTTTCCCCTCATTTTAAATGTATAAACCAGTTCAGCAATTTGGACCAACACAGGCACTAACTTTACTTTCTGTGAGAAACACTCATTGTAAATAAGTACTCAGAAATGGCAACTCTTACATCTAGCCACTTGAATAAAACGTAGTCTGCACATCTCACCTCTTAGAAAATGACAGGATTAGAGGATTGCAACTTTGGGGGTTCATAGGGTGATATCTTGAACAACTTGTCTGGAAGGCAGTCATTGCTGACAGCTTCCTCCAGTGAAGTGCAGACCTTAGATTGCATCTGTCAATCATTGTGTTGTGTAGTTTTCCTTCACTGGATAGGGAGCAAGCATGTAAGAGTCATCTACTGAAGACACTAAAGGGGGAGAACCACCCCTCTGGCAACCAAGCTACCTGATAACTCCTAGAGTTCCATCACTGACCCATGTACTTTTGACCATCTGTTGTAGCAGCAATCATGACAAGAGTGATTAACTGTTGTCAGCCACTGAGCTCCCATCAGATGTTCAGTGGTTGAACTTCAAAATGGAGAATTTGTTCTTCTTACCTTCCATTTTTTCCATCAAGTCAAAGCAAAGCTTTATGGCTAGTTTTGGCAATTTCTTCTACTCCTCCCATGTCCACTAAACCTTTTGGTATCCCAAGAAATTGAAAGATTATGTATTATATAACATGAGGATCTCTTCATGTGCAAAGATGTGCACTTAAGGGAAGCTCATTTGTCACGAGCATAATGCAGTGTGCATAACTCTGTGTTGCCACCCACCAGATATGCGCTGCTCATGTTTACAGTCAGATGTTTTCAGGCTATATGCAGTGTTTGTGGGTTTTTTTTCTTTTGTATGCAGTGTTTGTTTTTTAGTAACACAATTTTTCTTCAGTGTTACATGGAAGGGAAGATTCTGAGGATACAGAGGTTCTTTTTCCACAGACAGACAGGCAAATAAATGTAATTTTTCCCCATTATGATCCTTCTGCAAGTGACCCTTTCCTACCTTTATGTGCTGACATGTAGTAGCAATTTCCTTACTCACTAATACAAAAATACTCAGGGGAAAAATAAATAGTATTCCTATATTATTTCCCCATGAAACCTGTCCTTAAGGTTGAAAAGTTTAAAGCCTGTAACATCCAAATCCTGTTTTTGCTCCTGGGACTGTTGGAGCCCTCTTTAAACCCGTGTCATACAATAGTTGACTTACTAAGAGTCCCAGGGTAGATTCTTCTGTACTATGTATCCCAGGGTAGATTATTTTGTAATTTGTACATTCCAGCACATTTCTAATGACTACACCATCTGCCTGCCTTAACAGGCTGCTGCTGTTAAGGAGTCCTGAGTTTTGGAGATGATGGTTAAAAATGTGTTCTCGGCCACTGAAACATCTGTCTTGACTAACTCATCTTTAGATCTCTCTTTTGAACCAGGGTCTGGAAAAGCTGGCAGAGCTCTCTGATGTGGGGATCAGATAGTCTGTGGTGAAGAACCTTAGGGTGGCATCTTTTGTGAGTTTCCATATAGCCTCCAGAGGTTGTGACTGTGCTGATTCTGATGGATGGACAAAAGCATCTGGACTGGGTTAGATAGCATGACCATTGTCATGGAAACAGTAATAATAAAACAACACTCTGACATTATAAGAGAAAAGTGGACAACAGTTTATTTCATAGACAATGTATTATATGACCTGTAGTAATTTTTAATCTCTTTCTTTAACCACCCCTTAAAGTAAACATAAATAAACATGAGCTTCAAAATTCCTTTTTCTGTTTTATTGTTTGTTATATTTATTTATTTATTTTGCAAAAAGGGAATTATTATTTCAAAACTGATTACTGAATTTTCATGCAGACTATTAGTTTGAAAGAACAGATATGATGTCAATTTTCATTCGTTCCTCAACAGGTGGATTTGGATCCAACTTAGCCACTTTTTACAGCTCATGGATACTAAAAAATCTTGAGCTTCTCCCTTACCCATAATGCTGTAGTCCCCTATCGTATCTTAGATCTCGTTTGCCACCTTCGCGTATGGACATAGTCGCTGTTAGCTCTCGAGCTTTGGTGTTAGTTTGTGAATAAAAGTAGAGTATATATATCTAGTCTTTCTTGTTGTATTCTATAATGTGTTCTTCTCTTACCCTTTCTACACTTTTTATTCTAATTTAATATTACCATTGTTGGTATTTTTCTTTGTTGTTCTGTACTCTTGCAGTAGTTCTTTCATTTACCACCGTTGGTAACTTTTCCTCTTTCTTCCTTTCTTTCCAAAAAAAAAGAGAGATTTTTCTTTCCTTTTTCTTGTTAGTGGGAGATTTATTTTCTGCAGAATGGCTGAAAAATCATCAGGATTTAAAAAATGTAAGGCCTGTGGGCATAAAATTCCCCTCTCAGCTGCACATGATTTGTGTGTGTACTGTATAGGCCTAGCCCATTTGAATGCATCTTGTGAGATATGTATAGTCTTTAATCCTCAGGCCATAGTATATTGTAAAGGATTACTTCCTACAACTCTTTCTGAATCAATCTCTGTGGCTCATTCCCCCAAGAAAACTGAGAAAAAAGACACTAAGAAGCATCCTTCAGATGCTGCCGAATATTCTGCTCTGAGCTCGGCTCAGACTGCAGAACCACCTGCTAAAGTATCTAAGTGATCAGATCTGATTTCATCAGAAGGCAAAATGCTCAAATCCAATGGCTCCTTATGCCAGATCTATGTTGTCAGATCCAACACACTCAGATCCGAAGACACTTCCTTGGACTAGATATGTTTCATCTCTTGATCTAGTACACTCCCACCTTCTATCGCCTTTCTTCAAGAAATGTCACTATTCTAGGGCCTCTTCAGTTGCTTCCTCTTCTTGTTCATCCAGAAGTCTGACCGAAGCAGATGTAGATAGAATGAAGAGGAAATTCCTGTCAGCACAAATACATATGGGAGTTCTCCCAGCTCCTGCCCCATAGGGTCCGGAGACCTTTACTAGTACTGCTGCACCTATTTTAGCTCCTTCTCCAATCCAACCCATGGTTTCAGAGCAGTTGGATCTGAGAATCCTGGAGCCATCTGTTTCGGATCCGAAGATTGTTGTATCTTCCACTCCGGTATCATCTCTGAGTGAACCGGCTCCCAAGTGTGTCAGAGACGGATGACTCTCAGAGCCGTAGCATCCTTGACAGGTGTTGGAGTTGACTTTGAAGTTGTTGGAGCCCTCTCTGCCCCTCGGAGCCTCAGCATTGGACAGCTGGACTACAACCTTTGCCGTGGGGGGTTGTCTTAAGGTCGGAAGGAGCTAGCGGTCCAGAAGCATGTCTTCTGGTGTTGTCAACCTCTTTCACTCTGGGACACTCTGCCTTTGAGGTCGTGGATAGTTTTCTGTGCTCCTAGAGGAAAAACGATCCCCCCAGATCCTTCTTCCGAGTCTCATATGTCTTTGTGCCTTGAGTGTCAACATTTTACTCCACATGGACAGCCAACCCAAAGTCTCCAGGCCACCCAGAAGGGCATACTCATATGTCTGCTACTTCTCTGGAACATCCCACCGATTCCCCCCCCCCCAGATCCTTTTTCAGAGTCTCATCTGTCTTTGTGCCTTGAGTCTCAACATTTTACTCCACAGGGACAGCCAACCCAAAGTCTCCAGACTACCCAACAGAGCATACTCATATGTCTGATACTTCTACGGAACATCCCACCAAAGAAGTTCCTAAAAAGAGAGAGTACAAGAAGAGTCACTTAGACTCTCCTCAAGAGTCGGTCATGGAAGATACCAATTTTGATGAGGGGGAATGGTCCCCAAAATCACCACCTGTTGATGTCTCCTTTGGAGGCATTCTGAATATACTCAAGCAAAGGGGTGGCTGGTCTACCAATAGCCCTTACCAAGAGGAATCTGTATTCCTGGAAGCCTTTAGGGGATGGCCCATTTACCTCCTTGGTTACTCCACCCACCAATGAGCTCATTGATTTGATCTTGCGGTGGGAGTGGAAGGAACGTGACTCTGTTTAGCCAGTCCCTAGGAGACCAGACAGGATCCTGGCACCACCTAAACCTAAGGAATTTTGCAATAAAGCAGTCCCAGTGCAGCCACAAAAAAAAACTCACAGAACAGATTTCCCCTGTTCAGCCACTTAACAAGGGAGTCTAGGACATTGGACAGATTTGGGAAGTGTTATTTGCTTCAGTGACTTTTGCACTTAGGTCACTGAATTATTTGACACACTTCACAAGACTTCAGAGGGATTTGATTAAAGAACTGTCCAAGTCCCTCTCCAGGATCATTTATTATGAGGCAGAGATGTCTATTATCTCACAGTTGGCTACCCTATAGTCCATTTCAAATTTGTCCATGAGGCTCATTTCACATGTTGCTGAAGGTACCTCAAGGGCGGCGGGTTCAGGCATTTTCATTAGGAGACATGCTTGGGGTGCACCTGTGTGATTTCACGGAGCCCTTCAAGTCCTCCTTCATCATTGCTCCCTTTGACTGAAGTTCATTGTTTGGCCCCAAGTTTAAAGACACGCTATCCAGGCAAGATCCTGTCTGTAGTGGGCGTACAACTTTTGACTCCTCAAAGAACCTTCTCTAGGAATCAGAGAGGTGGCTGAAAAATGTGGTTCAAAAAGTCCTAGGGTCTTTTCCATGATAATTTCCCCAGGGGTAGAGGCGGGAACTCAGAGGAGGCCCGCAGAATCAACAATCTAAGGACACTTTCTCTGACAGGTCCTACCAGCACTCCTGAAAGGAGGTGTGATTGTCCACCTCTGGAGGCAGTCGTGGGTCTTCTTTCCCTGCACCAGAGAGCCTGGCTAGAGATTACAAAAGATACATGGGTGCAGAGGGTTATTTCCAGAGGCTATGTAATTCACCCCCCCCCCAACGATAAACAAAATTCCTGATGTTCCACCCAGTAAGAGGAAAGAAGCAGCACAAAAAATAAAAAAGCTGCTAGAAAAAAGTCATTCAATAGATCCCCCAGACCAGAAAGGATCTGAAACCTACTTAAGATTCTTTTGTTGTGCCAAAGAAAACAGGAACTGGAGGCCAGTTTTGGATCTCAGCATCCTGAGCAAATCAGTTCAGTACGTAAAATTCTGAATGGTCACAGTTCAGTCCATTTTGCCTTTTCTGCACTAGAACGACTGGATGTGCTCAGTAGGGCTTCAGGATGAGTACTATCATATAAAAATGAAAATGAACAGATAATCCAGAAGCTACCTATGTTTCCAGTTGGGAGCCCTTCATTACCAGTTCATAGTGCTGCCCTTTGGCCTCATCACAGTCCCCAGGGTGTTCATCGAATGCATAGCAGTACTGGCAGCTCACTTGAGACTACAAGGATTCCAGATGTTTCCATACTTGGACGACTGGTTTATAACTGCTCTCACCAGGCATCTACTGCTAAAATCACTTTATGTACTCCAACTGTGTTCTCACCTGGAAATTGCCATCAATCACAACAAATCTCTTCTAGAACTTTCTCAAGTATTAGAGTTCATAGGGGTCTTGTTCAATACGGTTTCATTGACAGCCTCCCTCCCCTTAACAAGAGTACACACTATTCGGTTTCAAGTCAAAAAGATAATCCAAAATTCTTCGCTATCCACCCAAGTGATTTCTGCTGCGATAGTTCTAGTTCCATTAGCAAGAAGCCATATGAGAATTCTTCAATGGGCCCTGGCAACTCAGGATTCAGTACTGCACCAGTCTTTGTGCACCCAGATCAGAATAAATCAAGCATGCAAAAATGACCTCTTGTAGTGGATTCAGTCAGATCAGAATTTACAAGGCCATCCCTTCATTCTTCTTCAAACCAAGGCCATAGTGACCATGGACACTTCCCAAGTTGGGTGGGGTGGGGCACTTATTGGGAAAGACAGTCCAAGGCACCTGGCCCCTGAAGAGGCTAACATGCATGTTATTGTCTTGGAAATGAGAGCTTTTCCTCCTAGCATTGCATGCTTTTCAAAACTCTGTTCCTTTTGGGAAGATTGTGATTCAAACAGGCAATAAGTCAGTAGTCTGGTACGTTAGCAAACAAGGAGGAACCAGATCTTGCCCTTTGTGTTGAGAAGCTCTGAAAGTGTGTCATTGGGTGATCTCATCCGAGAGATTTCTGACAGCAACACATATCCCGGGGAAATCCAACGGGATAGCAGACAAGTTGAGCAGGTCCATTTTATTGCCTCACGAGTGGTATCTCAACATGAAAGTTGCAGAAAAGATATTCCACCAATGGGGTCAACCTTGCTGCAGTCTCTTTGTGTCTCCCCTCAACAAGTGCAGCAGGTTCTTTGCCCTGGTCCCCCCACTGGGAGAATCACTGAGACGCACTTCTCCACAGTTGGCCCACCAGTCTCCTCTATGCTTACCCTCCAACTCCTCTAATCCCCAAGTTTCTCCAGAAAGCATCTCGATTGAAGGACACAGTCATCCTCATTGTCCCTTATTGACCGCGACAGATTTTCTTCCCCTTTATTTGACCTCATCTACTTCACCCACCATGGATTCTGGATCCAGTTCCAGACCTCCTGCCTCATCTGGCAGACATGATTCACCCAGACATTTTAGGCCTAAACTTGACTGCATTGTTTCTCCACTGCCATTGATAGCTAGACAGCCTAGGCTGTCCTCCCCTGTCAGTCACATTCTTTTGTCTTCCCATAAAGCTTCCACTAGGAAGATTTACAGAAGTAAATGGAAAAGATTTGTTTTCTGGCACAATAGAGAGACACTGACCCTTTTTCAGCACCAGTACATAAGGTTCTTGAGTTTTTGGCTATAAATTTTAAGGACGTTGCTAGCTCCTCGACTATTAAAGTACAACTAGCTGCCATTTCTAATTTTCACATAGCAGTAAACAAAGGCCTTTATAAGGGGAACATTTTTCTCAGACACCATTTTGAAGAACCAACTCCACAATAGAATTTGAATTTAGTTCTACAAGCTTTAACTCCATCTCAATTTGAACCATCAGTGAAGTGTGAACTAAAATTTTTAACCTGGAAAACTCTCTTTTTAGTAGCCATAACCTCTGCTAGAAGAGTCTCAGAACTTCAAGCACTATCTTCTAAGCCCCCTTATATTTATTTGATTTTTCATAACGATGGGGTATTGTTACGAACCAACCCATCCTTCCTTCCTAAGGCGGTGTCAGAATTCAACATCAATCAGTCAATCTTCCACTTTTCTTTTCAAATTTCACGAACAAAAAAGAATATATGTTACATTTGTTGGATGTTCAGACAGTTGCACTTCTATTTGCATAGAATGGAAAATTTAAGAAAATCAGATCAATTATTTGTCTCCTTTGTGAAATCAAAACAAATTGCATTTCCTTTGTCTACAACAGGTTGGGTTTGTCTTTGTCAAAAGCTTTAAGAGCTTATTTAACCAGGTCCATGGCAACGTCATCACTATATTTATCCAGATTTTCCATGGACAATATTTGAGCTGCTGCAAATTGGGCTAATCCTCATACCTTTGTTATTCATTACAAATTGGATCTGGTCTAGCTGCGGTGGTGGTGCTGCTGTAGTGTTGTCTCACAGTAAGACGTCCTATTCGATTCTCAGCTAAAGCGTCTTCTATGTGGAGACATGCGTGAATGGGCGTACCTTCGTTGAAGGTTGTGCGTCAAGCCTGGCAAGCCGGTACATAAAAATCTACTGCCAATCATTAGCGGACCGGAGTTCTGCTGTGTCGACCCCTAACCGGGAAAAGCCGAAAGATACAACAACAACATTGGATCTGGTCTGTAGGTGAAGAGCAGCCTTCGGCTCAACAGTGCTCAGGAATATCCTTCCTTAGAGTCCTCCTGGGATTCAGGTACCCGGGGACTCTGTCCCACTTATTGAGGAATGAATGAAAATTGACAACACCAGATAAAAACTCAACATAACATTCCATCTGTGTTATCCATTTTCATTCTTCCTCAACTCCCCTCCCTCCAACCCCCTACTATTTTGTTTGTGACTTCTGTTCCTACCTTTGATCTCCAGATATTGGTTTCTCATATTATGATTGTTCCTAAGTTTCTAATAAGTAAAAAGGTCAGCAAACAAGGTCTGGGGTGTAGTAAGGGACTAGAGTGTTATGTGTAAGGGAGGAGCTTGAGAATTTTCAGTTGTCACAAGCTGTAAAAAGTGGCTGAGTCAGATCCGAGGGTTAGATCTGTACCCACTTGTTGAGGAAGAATGAAAATGAACAACACAGATGGAACGTTATGGTGAGTACATAACTTTTTAGCTAACAGTCTGAACCTTTGGCATTTTACTACAAATTGTAACAGTGTGGGTCTACATTATCTCTCACAAAGATGTCACTTAGTTTTAATTGGATGCTTACAGTTTTTTAAGAAATTATTAACATTACATAATTTCATAGTAACAATTTTCTTGCATCAGATGTTTCTAAGGTTTGATTGGTTTGCACCTTGTCTAAGATGATAACAGTGTAAATATTTCTAATGAATGTCAACAATATTAATAACAGTTGCCTCAGCTGCCTCATAATGAATAGTGAATCATTTTTAAAATGTGTGATATCGTATGTAAGTACTTGTTTAGTATAAAACAAAATGTAATGATACATTTGGACTTTCAGCTTTTAAATATTGAATCTGAGCCTAAAAGAGGTTTAGAAAATCCAGTACGTCTAAATGGAAAAGATTTTCTGTTTGGTGTCTTAAGCATCATCAGGTTCCCTTCGCAGTGTGAACTGTGCCATGCTGGCTTGACATATTCTTCTGTTAAAGCTCACTTGTAAGCAAATCTCTGCTTGTCTGCCTTTGAACCCACCCTTGGCCTCTCATTTTGAAGATAAACAATTCCTTAAAGGTGTCCTACATATCAGGTCATGCGAATATCTATTCCTCCCACTTGGGACCTTACTTTTGTCCTTGAAAAATTGACTCAGGCTCCTTTTGAACCTGATTATTATTCTTTACATCATTGTACCTGAAAGACTATTGTGTTGGTTGCCCTTACTTCAGGAAAGACATTCTTTTGAACTTCAGGCTGTAATGACATCTTCATTCTTTTTTGATTTTTCATACGAACAGGGTGTCTGCGTACTAATTTTTCTTTTATGCCCAAAGTAGTCAGTGAGTTGTCTCTTAATCAGTCTGTTCTGTTCAGCTTCCTTCCCTTTTTCCTTCTTCACAATTTGCTCAATGAGAAGGTTCTACACATCTTGAATCAACTTAGGCAGCTCAGGTATTATTTTGGATAATATACTTGGATATTTTGAATAAAACAAAACATATCCACAAATTTGAGCAACTTTTCATTCCAGGACACTGGGTTTGGAAGTTTCTAAGCAAACCATCTCCTCCTGGACTTCTGTGGCCATTTTCTTTTGCTGTTCTTTTCAGGGTAAACAGCTTTCTGTTTCAGTTTGATCTCATTCTGCAAGGGCAGTAGCCTCTTCTGGGTCTTTCTTCAAGGATTCATATACTAGATCCATCACTGAAGCTGAAGCTGATATAAGTTGGATGTCATTTCCAGACCTAGGTCAGGATTTTCCAGGGATATCGTTCTTGGGTTTGTGGAGGGATTCTCTGTGTCTGCCTCCTCTCATCCTTTATAGTAGCATTGGTACTCTCTCATAGGTGATGCAATACTGCAACAGTGATCTGAAAGGACATAGTAAATTGTGTAAGATCTTGACATAACACTAGATGTCCTTGTTTTCACTGTTGCAGTATTCAGACCCTCCCTCCTTCCCCCTTTATTTATTTGTCTTCCATTGGGAACCCTTGCTGGTTGAAGGGTGTTTGCCACCTTGCCTTTATTTGCTCTCCTGTTTCTCTCTCTCTCTCATGGATGTGCAGTTCTCCTTTCTCCTGGAGTTGCTCTAGTTCTCCTGAAGCACGTCACTTCTGAGTATTCAGTGTACGTACATCACCTTTATGCCCTACGCCTGGATGGTGAACATATGGCTGACGTACAATGCTGGGAGGATGTAAAGGGTTTGATATACTAGCTGGACATTAGGCTGTCCTTACCAGGAATTCCCTTAGATCGTGAATACTGCAACAGTGAAAAGAGGGACATCTCCTGTAATGGTAAGATTTTACGCAACCATACTTTCTTACCTAAAGTGGCCTCTGAGTCAAACCTGAACCAGTCAGTTCATCTGCCTCTTTTCTTCCAGATTTCAGTAGTGAAAGTATATGCTTCATTGTCTGGATATTCATTACCTGTTGAGACTTGATTTGGATAGGGCCAAATCAATCAGAAAATCCTACCAAATCTTTGTATCCTTTTCTGGCACTAGCTGGGATAATCATGTCTCTAAGATAACTTTGGCCAGATAGCTTTTGGATTGTATTTCCTTAGTTTATTCTATGAATGTTATTCCTTTACTTAGTAAACTTAAAGCCCATTCAACAGAGTGATTGCTATATTGCTACTTCTACTGCCTTTTTTTTTTGCCCAGGCCTCCTTACTTGATATTTGTGCAATGGCTACTTGGTCTAATATTCATACCTTTGTGGCCCATTACAAGTTTAGTATTCAGTCCAGATCTAGGCTTTCTAGCTCCACCATTTTGCAGAATGTTCTTTCATGCCACCTTTTTCGACTGGCTGGGGACTCTGAGCCAAAGGTTGAGACAACATTGGGTTCAAGTTATGTATGTATCATAATGCTAGGTCTGTATTGTCTTCTTAGATCCATTTCAGCCATCCTTCCCTTCATTCCCCCTTCAAACTGTTGTCTTTATTGAGTGTCTCCTGGTGGACTTTGCAGACTGGCTTGAGGTCTAACACTGGTACTCCTTCTACGGCCCTTCTTGAATATTGGGGTATTTTCCAGGTGTTTCTAGAGTATAGTACAAACGTGATCTGAGAAAACTAAGAGAGGCAGTGCATTGTAGAAGAGGTGGCAGAGCTTCTGAGCTGCCAGGTTCTGATCCAGTAACCTACAGGTTGAAGTGGAAGGAAGAAGACCACACAGATCTTGTGCTATGGTAAGTAGGCAACTTTCGATTGTGCATAAGTTGTTCAGGTTTCAAATCCTAAAGAAAATCTGACCAGGTGCATGTAGCCTTTGCAAATGGAAAGGAAGGGAGGGTTGTAAATAAACAGAACATAGCCAGATAGATTGCAAATTGCATTTCATTATGTTATTCCCATTACAGAAAGCCAGCATCTCATAAGATCAAGGCTTACTCCACTAGGGCCACAGCTACTACCACTGCCTTCCATAGAGGAATTCCCAGTCATAACATCTTGGGGGTGCAACCATTTGGACTCTTTCCACATGGTCTCTAAACCTTATAATCTAGGTTCTGCATACAGGGCCAGGGCAAAGTTTGCCTCAGACATCCTGCATTGGCCGATTTCTCCCAGACCAGCCTCCCAACTCTCTTCAGCTCTGGTAATCTTCTTAAGAATTGCTGCAGCAGTGAACCACAAAGAACATGGTAGAATTGTGCTAGTTATTTACCATAAATGTAGATGCTCAAATAGCTTCACTGATGCAGTATCAATTCACACCCTGCTGCCTCCTTCTGTCCTCTTCCCACGCTTGAAGTAAGTAACCACCAATTAGGTCCCCTTCCCATTTCCCCCTCCTGCAGTCTGGGAACATATCTGTCAGGTTGTGCTCCTGGCTGCCATTGAGAGAGGGTATCTTTGGTTAGGGGCAAGAAAGATCTGAAGGTTGCTTCTACTGACAACTATTTACAACTCTGATATTCTGATGTAAGGTGGAGGCTTCCTCTGGGCTATTTGGGAAGGTGAAATTCTCTGGTATTCAAGATGGCCATATACTTCTGCTTAGCAGAATCTCAAAAGATATTAGTTCAACATTGAAGCTACTTGAATGTCTACATTTATGGTAAGTACCTAACAGTAGTTGCCCCTCATACTGTAGGGAAAGGCTAAAGTTTGGCCTGGGTGCCTGGTAAGTAGTGATTTTGTGTATTTTTTTTTTATTGTTCTTTTCTTGGTGCCCTACTGCCTGCAGACTATCAGTTCCACATGATCTACAGGGAGCAGTCAGCTTGTAGCCCATTTGTTCTTAGTGAGGCAAGAGCCTATCACAGAGCCATCATCCTGCTTACCATTAGGGCATTTTCTGTGAATGTGGCTTAAGATTAGTCCCCTAGGGGTGATGTGGGCTCCATGTCACCTCAGTGTGCTGCCCTTGTCCCTGATTATCTACAAGCTAACAGTTATAGTATTTTATTAGTTCAGCTGTTCTGTTTCAAAAATGTCCATAAGCAATCTCAAGTAAGATGGTACTTGGAGCGGACAGTAACTCTCTCAATCTGCATGTCAGCAGCAAAGATTCTGTCTAAAGAGCTTTTGTCTGTCTTATCCATACAGTCAGGCAAAGACTGTCATTAATTTTGCTGTTGTATGGGGAATTATTTTAAGAAATTTGAAAAACCATGATCCTAGTAAAGCGTCGATTCTTTACTTTTCTGGCAGCAAGTTAGCGTTGTTCATGGTTTTGCAGTGGTGTTCCTATTTTGGAGCAAGAGTAATGAATCTGCATATTTTATTGCTCATAGTTTGGATTGGGTCTATATTATATCCTCGAACGCTTAAAAAAGCGAACGCTGATTGATCAAACTTATTTTCGCGAAACTGCAAAATATCGAAGCAGCAGAAACTCAGATTTTTTTCCTAGGAAAATAATTTGGTTGTCCGTTTCTGTTGCTTCGGTATTTTCAGTGTTATGGTGGAAAGCTACCGGTCGGATTCAGGTAAGTGTGCGATTGTGTGGATGTGACTGTTAGGGTGATTTAGGTGAGTTAGGGTTAGGTGTGTGTGCGATAGTGACGGACCTTAGGGTTAGGGTTTGGGTTAAGGTAAGTGGGTAGTTAGTGGTGTGTGCATAGTTTAGTGTGGGGTTAGGTATCAGATTTTAGGTGTATGTGTGTGGATTTCTGTTTGGTGTGCTTGTGTTGTGTGTATGTGTTTTGGATCAGCGATTTTTTTCCCTGGGAAAAAAATCACTGATCTGACAGTTCGAGATTGTAAGCTTTCGCTTAAATTAGGTCGATCAATCAGCGTTCGCTTTTTTAAGCATTCGATGATATAATATAGACCCGTCGGATTGTATTGGAGTAATGCTTGGATGCTGAGACTAATAATGGTAGGCCTTATTCCAATGGGGCTAACAGCATACTTTTTTTTCTCTTCATCTTCTGGTTGCCTTTGTAACCAAAGGGTGAGGTTTTTGTGTCCCAGAAATGTAAATATGTTGACCTTTTTCTTGTGTTTAGATGGACGGTGGAGTTGAGGGAGGGCTATGACCAGATGCCTAAGGATTTGAAAAAGTTAGTCTTTTCTGTGGGTATGCAGTTGTAGTCCTTAATTTGTAGTGGAGTTTGGGTTTTGCTAAGTTTTTTTGAATGAGAAATAATAAAACTCTACTATATTCAGGAAAATAAGCAGCCGGCTCCTCTTCAAACACTAAAAACACATTTAATACTTAAAATCCAGCATTACAAAACAATAGAGTTAGCGCTTTCGTCTTGCTCTCATAAGCAAGACTTCTTCAGACAAATTTAAAAATGAATTAAATCAACTTTTATATACATGAATGTCACATGATTTATTTTATATTTAAAAGGATATCCTACCTTATTGAAATCAACAAAGTCTAACAATTCTAAAATGAATCTAAAACTGTAATGAACTGACAAAAGGGAAGAAAGTGGTAAAAAACACTATATGTATATAGAAAGTGGTAAAAAACACTATATGTATGTAGAAAGTGGTAAAAAACAATGCCTAAAATAATGCAGTTATGTACTCTCTCTAAAAACAAACACCAGAGCCTTTTTTTTTGAAACAATGAAGTCACTAAATAAATTGAATAGAATATTATTTTCTCGTATGAATATTAAAAAGGCTAAAATACTGCCATACTGTGAAACACTCACTGGGTAAATAAAACTTTAATCTCTGAATACTTTTTAATTTTACTAGACAGGCTAGGGAAGTTTTATCATTCAAACCCGAGGGGTTATAAGAGTTTAGTCTAATTTGCCACATAAGCTCACTGAGCTCCAACAATAGGTTCATAGGACCCCCTCTTGGGTTGTGCTGTACCTGGTTTATAACCTTAAATGAAAAACCATGATCAGAAAATTCATGTATATGCTCGGCTAGTGCATTTTCCAACTTTGCTTTCCTAATGCTGTATACATGCTCATATATCCTGTCCTTTAAATTACTGTCCATCTTGCCTATATAAAAACATGGGCAGGACCTACAGTTAGCCAGGTACACTACCCCCTTGGTTAGGCAATTAAGTCTGCCCTTTATGTTAAATTTCTTCCCTCTGATACTAAAGCTGCCTCCTACTTCTGTATATTTACAATAGGGACAACTTTCACACTTGTACATGCCAGTCCTCACTAGATTGCTTAAATTATATTCCCATAAATTCTTGAGATTGGGTCCCCTTCTGTAAGTTATCCTGGGGAATGGTTCTATAATGGACATGAAGTCAGTATCTGATCACAACAAATCCCAATTTTTCCACAGTATATTTCTTATAATAGGGGCATCCAAACTAAAAGTTGTAATAAAAGACAATTTTGGTGTATTGTCCCTAATCACATTCTCCTCCATCTGTGGGCCACTGGTATGTAAACCTGAAGTTAAAATGGGTTTGTATTCACCAATAGCTGTCTTATGCTGGACCTCAAAGGTTAATTCATCAAGTAAATGCTCTGGATACCCTCTCTTCAAAAACGTGTCATACAATACTTGGCATTCCTGCTTAAACTCGATTTCTTCCAAAACCATTCTAGCTGCTCTCACCATTTGCCCCTTTACCACTGATCTTTTTTGTCGCAAGGGGTGACAACTGGTGAAATGCAGGAATGAGTTTGAATATGTCGGTTTCCTATGGATCCGTGCCTTAAAAAATGATTCATGTTCATTTCTGTATAATTCAACATCCAAATAATTAATACTATTAAAGGCAGAACTAGAGGTGAATTTCAAGAAACCAGTTGTCTCATTCAAATAAGAGACGATTTTTGAAATATCATCCATACATCCACAGAACATAATAAAAACATCATCAAGGAACCGGGTATAATACTTAATGTTATTCCTAAATGGGTTATTGTTGAAAATGTGCATGGATTCCCATTGTGCCATCACCAAATTTGCGAAACTCGCACCACAAGGGGAACCCATGGCCAACCCTGTTTTTTTTGTAAAAAGTATTTCCCATTAAATATGAAATAATTGTTAGTAAGTATTACATCCAATAGTTCTTGCAGGAGGTTTGTGTAGCTCCTTTAGTATGGATTAAACTGGTCACCCATTCTATGCCTATATCTGTTGGAATTGCTGTGTATAGATCTTTAACATCTGTTGTTAATAGAATGGTGTTGTCTTCATATCCCAAATCACAGATATTCTTTAAAAATGACCAGGAATCCTTACAAATGTGTTCTATTTTTTTCTACATATTTCTTTAGTTTCGTGTCCACAAATTTGGCTATGGGATAAGTTAATGAGTTCCTGCCATTAACTATAGGTCGAAGTGGTGGGTTTGACAAATCCTTATGAATTTTTGGTATCCCAAATATCACCGGTGTAAGGGGGGGTTAAGCATGACATGTAATTATATGTAAATGGATAAATAACTCAAGCAAGCGTTGACAGAGTGAGAAATAACCTTCTATGTGTAAAAAATCCAAGTAATCCGGTCTTCTGAGACAAATAATTCAGTTTATTACACAGATAAACCACGATAAGCGCTTTCACTAACTAGTAGCTTCTTCAGATCACAAACAGGAAGCACAGGAACCATGTGCTTTAAATATCTGCATGTTAATTAATCAACCAACTTTTAAAGCAGAAGCGCCATAAAACCTAAAAACTAAATATATAAACATAAAATCATCTCAAGATGCAACAGAAATAAACAATGGTGTATGCATATTACTTTTAAAAAATTAAAATAACTTCATTCCATAAGAAACAATAAAATTGAAGTAAATATAAGAACATGTTGTGAGCAGCATACTATCAAGTACGAAAGTGTATACAGCCTAATACATAACTGCATGTGATAGTCATATTATTAATAATACGAGGCAACTTAGAAACTATACATAGTAGATGCCATCAAAAACATGAAACCATATACAAGTCGAAAGAACTATTATCAACCAAAGTGATACTTGGTATAATAAGGTCAGTGCATAAACAAAGATGTATATCTGCATATGTATAAAAATGTGTATATAAATGTAGTGTCTTAATAAATATATGTATCTAAATATAAAAGAATGAATGAATGTGTACAAAAATATAAATAAATAAATGAATAAATAAATAAGTTATTGTCTAAAAATGAAGCTAAAACCATTAACATTAACAGTATTACAATATAAAATGAATAAATTACCCAAAAATGTGATATATGTATGTGTATGTATATGTATGGGAATTTTATATTGTAATACTGTTAATGTTAATGGTTTTAGCTTCATTTTTAGACAATAACTTATTTATTTATTCATTTATTTATTTATATTTTTGTACACATTCATTCATTCTTTTATATTTAGATACATATATTTATTAAGACACATTTATATACACATTTTTATACATATGCAGATATACATCTTTGTTTATGCACTGACCTTATTATACCAAGTATCACTTTGGTTGATAATAGTTCTTTCGACTTGTATATGGTTTCATGTTTTTGATGGCATCTACTATGTATAGTTTCTAAGTTGCCTCATTATTAATAATATGACTATCACATGCAGTTATGTATTAGGCTGTATACACTTTCAGACTTGATAGTATGCTGCTCACAACATGTTCTTATATTTACTTCAATTTTTATTGTTTCTTATGGAATGAAGTTATTTTAATTTTTAAAAGTAATCATACACCATTGTTTATTTCTGTTGCATCTTGAGATGATTTTATGTTTATATATTTAGTTTTAGGTTTTATGGCGCTTCTGCTTTAAAAGTTGGTTGATTAATTAACATGCAGATATTTAAAGCACATGGTTCCTGTGCTTCCTGTTTGTGATCTGAAGAAGCTACTAGTTAGTGAAAGCGCTTATCGTGGTTTATCTGTGTAATAAACTGAATTATTTGTCTCAGAAGACCGGATTACTTGGATTTTTTACACATAGAAGGTTATTTCTCACTCTGTCAACGCTTGCTTGAGTTATTTATCCATTTACTTATCTTTTTTATAAGCAAGCGTGCTGTGGCAGTAACCAGCATTTTTAATTTACCTTTCAACGATGTAATTATATGTATAAATAGAAATACGTGATTCAGTGAATAAATCATTCAATAACACTTTGATTTTTTGGTGTGCTAGATTCATCTCATTGAGAGAAGCCACACTATAATGTTCTGAGTCAAGTAATTTATCCATTCTAGCTATATAATCATAGTTGTCAAAAAATACTAAACCCACACCCTTATCCAGTTTTACCACCCTTACATTCTGAAACTTCAGCCTTTCTAAACTTTCTCTATCTTCACATGTGAATTTGTTCCTGTTAATTGGTGGTCTACTCCTGTTCTCTAAACTGTCCCTTAAATCCAACTCACACATTTTCTCAAATACTTGTAAACCTGGTGGTAGTGGTGGGTTGAATGTGTTAAGTACCCTTCATTCGTTTCCTGACCTAGAATATTCTTTAAACAAAAATTCTAAATTAACTCTACGAACAAATAACTTAAAATCAATTATTGTTCGAGCTAAGTTAGCTCTAGCATCAAGTACGAAAGTCTGACCTTTGCCAAAAGGTCAGCTAAAGATGTATCCACCTCCATATCTGAATAATTAAATATTTGAAAGTCCAGTGTGCTATTGTAGATTGATCTAAAAGTGGAAGTAGAAGAAGAACTCTCTAGGATTTCTACTCCAGCTAGGTCATCTCTAGCTGGAGAAATAGTTATCCTTGGGTCACTCGTACAGACTGATTTCTCATTCGATAAGGTCTGTAATTGTTCCCTGGGCCCGTAGACTGACGGCCCCTCCTGTGAAAATTTTGACCTTGTTTTGCGCCACTGGTAGTAGGTTGCTGTGAGTCATTAAAAGAAGGTTCCCCAGAGGTACAGCTACTATTGTATCTCCTACCATTATTCCTTAAATGACCATTCCAAGAATTGTTGGTAATTTTACTATAATTATTAGAAGTGGAGGCTGCTTCAGCATCATTCAAGGTATCAATAACCAAAGAATAATGCTTAATAAAAACTTCCAATAGTTCCAGACCTTGCCTGTCAAATAAGGCTTACAAGGTCCTGATGAAAGGGTGAATTGTCCACCAAACCTGTTGGATATCTCCAAAATCTCAGGCCCTTCAGCACCTGTCACCTCATTAAACAGTCCTTGAAGTAAGCCACTTCTAATTTCAGCTTTTTAGCCTTAGAAGATTTTGTATCAAGCAACTTCAAATTTTCAGTTATATTGTATGTACTCTGTCTGTTCATTACATTAACTGAATTATTGTTTGAAGATTCAGTTAAACTAATAGGCTTATCAAGACAGTTTTTCAAGTTAGTACTATTTAAATCAACAAAAGTACCTGATTGTATTGTGTTTTGACTATTAAGAGCTCCGCTCAGTAAAGAACCACCTTCCGGTATGTCTACTTCGTTCGTGGAAGGAGTTTGATTAAATAATTGTAATCCACTCGTAATTCCTGGTTCTTGTGACTGTTGAAGGGTGCTACCATTAGCACCAACGTTCCGCTCCCCGTTGTTACCATCCTCAACGGAAACTGTAGTCCACCTCCCATTTGGGACCGCCTCGGACGACCGAAATGCCAGCATTCCTTTCCCCTAGGGAGAACAGCTTGTCCATTAAGTTTCTTTGGCGGAAATGCAACCACCAGATCATTGACAGTTAGTTAACTCGTTCACTTTCTTCGTTAATGCCGAGACGGCATTAAATAACTGTTGAAAATCAAAGCCAGGATTAGTAGCACCACTTCCTTCCACAATACATGCACTGTTGTCAGCATTATGTTCATTCCTTAAAACTCGTGATACATTCAGTATCTTATTATGGTGATCATTGTCATGGGGGCTGAATGCTCCCTGTGCTGTGTTCAAATCAGTCACCATGCAGCTCCACACAAAAACAGACACAAACTGAATGAAAAATAGTAAAACTCGAGTATATTCAGGAAAATAAGCAGTCGGCTCCTCTTCGAACACTAAAAACACCTTTAATACTTAAAATTCAGCATTACAAAACAATAGAGTCAGTGCTTTCGTCTTGCTCTCATAAGCAAGACTTCTTCAGACAAATTTAAAAATTAATTAGATCAACTTTTGTGTACATGAATGTCACGATTCATTTTACATTTAAAAGTATATCCTACCTTATTGAAATCTACAAAGTCTAACAATTATTTACCCAATGAGTGTTTCACAGTATGGCAGTATATTAGCCTTTTTAATATTCATACTAGAAAATAATATTCTTTTCAATTGATTTATTGACTTCATTGTTTCAAAAAAGGCTCTAGTGTTTCTTTTTAGATAGAGTACATAATTGCATTATTTTACGCATTGTTTTTTTACCACTTTCTATATACATATAGTGTTTTTTACCACTTTCTTCCCTTTGTCAGTTCTTTTTAGTTTTAGATTCATTTTAGAATTGTTAGACTTTGCTGATTTCAATAAGGTAGGATATCCTTTTAAATGTAAAATGAATCATGTGACATTCATGTATATAAAAGTTGATTTAATTAATTTTTAAATTTGTCTGAAGAAGTCTTGCTTATGAGAGCAAGACGAAAGCACTAACTCTATTGTTTTGTAATGCTGGATTTTAAGTATTAAAGGTGTTTTTAGTGTTCGAAAAGGAGCCGGCTGCTTATTTTCCTGAATATAGTCAAGTTTTGCTAATATTTTGTTTAATGTCAAAGAGAATTTTATTTGGTCTGTTTAAAAGGAGTCTCTTGTTTTTGGTCCAGTGGACGAATATGAGGACGTCAGATTATAGTTCCTTTTGAATTGTATTGAAGAACTGATTTGTGCAGAAAATTACCATATCGTTGGTGTATAGTAGTATGAGGAGTATAACATCACGTCACCCACTCCTTTGATAAAAGGAGTTCCCCAAGGGTCAATCCTATCCTCAAGACTTTTCTCTATATTCATTAATAAACTTCCTTATGAGCAACCTCATCTGATGATACTTTATCGTGATGATTTGCTCTTCTTCCACAGTAACCACTCCTTGTCCTCAATACAGTAAGGTCTACGATCAGTTTTCTTTTCAGTCATATAATGGGTAAACAACAAAAAAACTTCTCCTCATCCCATTTCAAAGATCTGTATGTTTGGCTTTCTACTTCCACCTTGAAAAAATAAGAAAAAAATTAACCACTTCCTATTCTGGGCCAGAAAATTCACTTGTTACCTTACTTACATTGCAAGGCAGCCATAGACAAAAGGAATCATTGCCATAAAACAAGCACTAGCTAATTGTCAAACAGTCTAGAGATGATTTCAATAAGTTTGTTTGTGTCTTTCGGCTTTTCCCGGTTAGGGGTCGCCACAGCGGAACTCCGGTCCGCTAATGATTGGCAGTAGATTTTTACGTACCGAGTTGCCAGTTGTGACGCACAACCTTCAACGAAGGTACGCCCATTCATGCATGTTTCCACACAGAAGACATTCTAGCTGAGAATCGAACCGAACAGCGTCTTACAGGGAGGCGACAACGCTACCGCAGCACCACCACTGCATGATTTCAACAAGTAACTTATAGAATTCCTGTGCTGTCAGAAACCATTGCAGAAGGCTAACATTTAGAACCAAAGCAGCCTTCATGAAGCAAGTAAAATATTGTCCAAAAATGCACAGGGCTTCTAGACACATTAATAATGTTGCAGGCAGAAATAAACAGATTTAGATGCATTACACATAGGACCACAGAAGCCCACATGGCTTCACTACTTGAAACTTTCTGTAAACAAAGCACCACAACAGTCCACAAAAAATGTCAGCACCGGGTCTCGGAGTATAAACATATTTTTTATTGTTCCCTATGACATGGTAATGAAAGGTTTCTACAACAGTAATGTTTTCCTCGGTGTAAACTGCCAGCAATAAAATCTCTGTCATTAAAAAAGTCTAATCATGTGACAATTGACCTGCCCTACTCCTTCATTTTGTTCCTTTTCTTTTCATCGCTAGACGTAATACATTCAATTTGGTTTTGTTTTAAGAACTAACAAGCATAAAGGGGTATAATATCCGAGTCATAGGTGAAATTGTATAACTTGTATATGTAAAAACCCTTCCTTATATTATAAAGATTAAAATCTATATAAATGGTAATTCCAAAAATAAATGAAATTAGCTGAGTAATATCATTCCATTACACTTTACTTCTCTTAATAATACATAAAAATAGTATTTTTGTATACTTATGAAAAGTGATATTACGTAGTAAAGCCTATTTTGCAGTTAGGAGTTGGGAATTTGATACATAAAACTATTAAACCTTTATATTACTAAAGATATGCGGTGGTGGTGCTGCGGTAGCGTTGTCGCCTCACAGTTAGCCATTGCCCATTCGATTCTCAGTTAGAGCGTCTTCTGTGTGGCGACATGCATGAATGGGCGTTCCTTCATTGAAGGTTGTGCGTTAGGCCCGGCAAGCCAGTACGTAAAAATCTACTGCCAATCATTAGCGGACAGGAGTTTCTGCTGTGGCGACCCCTAACCGGGAAAAGCCGAAAGACACAAACAATTACTAAAGATATGGCATCAACAGCACTAAAAGTAGAACTGCAACTGAGTCAAGATGATTTGTTAAAAAATAGAATGCTCTATAGCACACTGCTGCAATCATGTTTCTTGAATGTCTTATCGAGTGATATGAAAGGTTCATTGTTAAACAGTGAAATAATGAATGAATAGCTGTCCTTCCATACCACTGTTACAGTATTCGACAGGGCAGTGGTGCAGCAGTTTGTAGTGTCATCTCACAGCAAGAGGTTCACCGGTTCAATTCTTGGCTAGGCTGCCTTCTGTGTGGAGTCTGCATGTCCTTCCTGCATTCATGTGGGTTTCCTGCCACGTTACAAAGACATGCATCTGGAGTATTTCTTGCTGGGCCTCTGCTGAAAATTGGCTCATTCCAAGTCGGATGCTCCCAGCAAACAAATAAAATAAAAATAAATATTCTTCACTGAAGGAATCTCCTGCCAAGGGTAGCCCAATATCCAGCCAGTGTACCAAAGCCTTTAGATCTTATGCATGCCATACGTGACATGTATGCTCCTCACATAGGGCATAAAGGTGACGTACATATTCAGATACTCAGAACTTTGCTACCATTCCGAACACTATTATTGAACATCCTTCTGAATGCCCTTTTGCTTTGCTAGTTACCAAGCCATTCCCAAACTGGCAGCAGATCACTTTGGATTCTTTGGTCCTGTCTCTCATTCATCAGGGGTACTTCCCTCCCCTTTCAGGCATTCCACAGCCTCCTCCAGGCCAGCTTTCTCATTTACCAGAGATTTTGCACCATTCAGCCTTCTCCATCCACAAAAGTGGGAAGGGGTTTTAACTCCAGGATGTTTTTGGTCCCCCGCCCCCACCAAGGAGGGGAGTTGGAGACCAATTCTGAAACCTTTTCTTCTTAATACCTTCATCAAGGTCCATCTTTCAGGATGCTGTCTCTTCAGACTTTATTCCTTCTCCTTCTTCCTCAGGCCTTCTTGGTCTTTCTAGAGCTCAAGAATGTCTACCTTCACATTTCCATTCAACGTCTATTCAGGAAATTTTTAAAATTCTCTGTTTCTTCCTCTCATGTTCAGTTCTCTGCTTTGCCCTTTGGCCTTTTTGCTGCCCCAAGGGAATTCATTAAATGCCTCACTTCTGTCATTGCTTTTTCCAAGGTTCAAGGGGTACAGATATTTCCCTATCTGGACGACTTTCTTACTTAGGCTCTTTGTCCCAGCAGTCTTTTACAAGAGCTCCACTTTACCACTCTTCTTTTACAAAGTCTGAGGTTCACCATCAATCTCAAAAAGTCAGTCCTCACTTCTTCCTAAGATCATATTTTTCTCAGCTGCAGGACTCATGCCATTCCCATGTTGGCTTGTCTTCCTTTTCCTAAGGTTCTGTCTTTGTCAGCCTTATTTTAATTTCTTCTTCCTCTGTCTTCTATCATGGCCAGGGAATTTCTCAACGTTCTGGGCTTTATGGCCTCCACCATCCCTATGCTTCTTCTTGCCAGATTCCATATGAGGAAGTCACAATAGTGCCTCAAATCTGTGTCCCTATTCCTCTGCTTCCTTGTCTCAAACTCAAGCTCCAGTCATGGATTTGACAAATTTCTCTCAATCCATGAATGCCATTTCAGGCTCCAGTTCCTTCCACAGAACTGTCCATGGATGCCTGTGACCTGGGGTGGAGTGCTTCTTGTGGCCCTCTGAAAGTTCAGGGTCTCTGGCCTCCTCATCAGAGGTCAGACCATATCAACATAAAAGATATTAGGATTCTGCCTCTGGCTGTACAGGCCTTTCATATCCTTTTTCTCCCCTGTTGCCTGAAAATATTCATGGACAATACCACTGTGATGTGGTATATCAACAAACAAGGGGGCATAAGGTCTTATTAGGGAGATATTCTTCAGGTAGATCTTTTTGCCTGCCCTGTGAACAGACAACTTCTTGTCTTCTGTTCGAAAGTACCAAGTCATCTGACTTGGAAAGTGGACACCCTGACTTGCTTCGAGGAGAATGTTTCTGCATGCCTTTCCTCCCCTTCCTCTGCTGCCAAGAGTTTTGCACAAGATCAAGCAGGACTCTCCCAAAATCTTATTGTTGACATCCTGTTGGCCCAGACAGCACTGGTTCAGCCGTTTTTTCATCTCGCCAGGGGCAGTCACCACAAATTACCTCACTGGATGTATCTTATCACACAAGACAAGGGATCTCTTATCCATCCTCACCTGTCCATTGTTCAAAGGACACTAGGGGGGGGAAAGGTTTCCATACTTTTTAGACACCTCTCTTCTAAAGAAATGCTTCAGTTTAGACAGGAGGCCAGGAAACCCACTACCAGAAAATCATATATATCTAAATGGAAAAGATTTTCTGTTTAGTGATTTTCTCACCATCAAAATTTCAGTAGGGGTTCCCTTGGTACGCAGTTATTTTTGTGATCTGCTCCATTCCGGCTTGGCATATTTTTCAGTTAAAGTTCACGTGTTAGCAGTCCTGCTTGTCTGCATTTGAACCCTTCTTTGGCCTCGCGGTTTGAGATCAAGCAATTCTTTAAAGGTGTCCTTCATATCAGGCCCCTAAAAAAAGCCTATTCTGCCTTCTTGGGGCCTCAATTTTGTACTTGAAAAATTGTTTCTGGCTGCTTTTGAATCTGATAGTTCAGCTTCCTTGCAACTTTGCACTTGGAAGGCTGTTATGCTGTTGCCTCTTACTTCTGCCAAGAGAGTGTCTGAACTTCAGGCTTTTATAGGTATTCCTCCTTTTTTAACTTTAGAGACATGGTGTCTCTTCGTACTAATACTTATTTTATGTCCAAAGTGGTTGCCTCTTAACCAGTCTGTCCAACTTCCTTACATTTACCCTTCTCTGCAGTCTGCCAGTGAGAAGGTTCTTCACACCTTGGACTTCCATAGACAGCTCAGATATTAGTTGGGTGAAAGAAGGATTATTTACAAGTCTGAGCAACTGTTTGTTTCATTTCATCCTGGGACTTTGGGTTTGGCTGTTACCAAGCAAGCCATCTCCTCCTGGATCTCTAAGGCCATTTCCTTTTACTGTTCTTTTAATGCTAAATACCTTTCTTCATCTATGAAGGCACATTCTCTAGGGCAGTTGCCTCGTCTGGTGCCTTTCTCAAGGATTTGGACACCAGTTCTGTCCTTGGGGCTGCTACGTGGTCTTCTTTACATACTTTTACTAAGCATTATAAATTGGACGTTGTTTCCAGGCCAGGACAGGTTTTGCCTGCACTATTCTCCATAAGTTTGTAGAGGGCTGTTTCCTGCCTTCTTCCACCCAGTCTTCTTCTTAACTCTTATAAAGAATACTGCAACAGTGATGTGGAACGACATAGAACAGTTGTGTAAAATCTTGCTATAACAGTAGATTGACCCCCCCCCCCGTTGTAAATCTTGTACCTGTGTTTTGTTTCTCTTCTGGCCAAGGGGCTCTCACTTCCTTTCCCTCCTGAATGTTATATTCTGGATGTGCTTATTCTGTTGTGTCCCTGGAGCAGTTCACTTCTGAATGTTTGTGTCCATACATCACCTTTATGCTCTTCACCATATGTGGTGAGCATAAATGTGATGTATCGCACATGTAAGATCTAAAGGCTTTGGTATACTGACTGGATGTTGGGCTATCCTTGGCAGGAATTCCTTTCAGTAAAAAATACTGCAGCAGTTAAGAGGAGGACAACTGTACTTTTCACATTAACTATGGTAGAAAACACAGGGTTGTGATGGAATTAGACACTGAATAAAAAAGGTTATAGGCCTTTGTGCTTGTTAGTTTTTGAGAGAAAAACAAACTTTTGATTAAAATAATTAGCATGGCTTAGGATTTCAGGTGAGTTGTCTGATGGATTTCCTGTATCTTCTTGGACCATATGGGGGAGTGGCAGAAATAGAGTGGAGAGCCACTCAGTAGGCTTTAAGGCTACAGGGGAAAGGACTTCTCTCTCCTGTAGGCACTACAACTGCCTGTCAGGATGTTCAGAGGCAGGAGACTGGTGGTCTTTTCAGTGGGCAGTAGGTTGTAAGTGATGTTGATGGTCTTTGGATAGTGAGAGAAAAGCTACCTCATACCCACCTCAAGACTAATTAGAGGAAGACTGATAGTTTGTATGTGGGAAGATAAATAACTTGCAGAAAAAAATCTTCCAAGCCTAAGAAGGTGTTTTTCCATGTTTTAAATGGGTCTTAGCTAGTTGGGTATTCAGGTCAGCCAAAGAAAAATTGAGAAGCTGATATTAATAACCAGTTCAAGCCTTTAACACTTCAAAGGGTACATGTAGTGTTCATTCACCTAATTATGGCAGCATAGTGCCAGGGAACATTTTAAGTACCTTGTGATGTTGTCTGAGCTTGTCCTTAATTTCTGTATACATCTGCACAAGAAAAAACATTTCTCAGTGTGTGACTGCTGCCATTTTAATTTAGTAACATTCAAAGCAATGCAGACACTGGGTAAAGGTTTTCTAATTAAGGATTGGTTTGCTATTCTGTGTAAAATGTATGTAGGTTACTGGTTACTCTGACCATGATTTCCCAGTTTATGAATAGTGTTCTTAGGAGAGAACATCATTATGATACTCTTTAAAAGGTTTCATGGCTATGTACTCATATCATAGCCACTTTACTAATTGTGATTTTGGTTTATAAACAAATTTGCACTGGCCTTTGTAAATCTTTGCTGTGGAAAATTACACAAAAGACCAGTAACCAGAATAATGAAGTTCAGTTTTGTGGTTGCCATCTTTGGTTATCTGACAACATTCTCTAGTTTCAGCCTCCAAAGCATTTTCTCTATGTGATCTAAAGTTATCCTGCCATATTTAGGGAGCTTCCAAGCTTAATGTTGTTTATGACTTACATTGTTGCTTCTGGAGGAGGCAAGATATACTTTACTGATGAACCTATTTAGTTAATTCAGCCTAAAGTTTTACTGTGCTGTTTGTCCAAGTAAAGAAGGTGTCTATATGTCTACAGTATGAATGGCCGTATTATGGGTAATTAAATATACAATTGTTTCTGTTAAGCAGTTTTGCCTAATTTGTTACTTTTTCTGTTATTTTATTGTGTTAATGTGTGTTATTAGGTCATGACTAAAAAAGGGCACCATTGGTTCATCTACCTACCTCTGAAATTAATAAAAAAGTAGGTATTGCAGAAAAACAAGCCAGACAATACAGGAAATAAAAGAAATATTTTCTTTTTTTCTGTGTTATGAGGACCTCATTATTAACCAGTTATATGAATGGGCCATTATGCAGTTAGTAAATATTCATTAGAAGTGGCTGCATTGATAACGCATTTGATTATTTTGCTGTTTTGCCATGGATATCTCTGCACATACACAGTCCTTAAATAATGCCAGCATTGCTACTAAAAGTAAGACATTTGCTCAGAAGTGTACATCAGGTAGAGTAGTGCATTGGCAAGGTAACACTAAACTAGTCTTCTGTTTGTACATTATGTGGCACATATGGAATATTGAGAACCTCTTACCAGTGAAACACTCCAAATAGAAATTCTGTGTCATCTCTTGCTGTGATCCTGAGCCATTGTGCTCAGAATCAGTGAATTAAAACAATTATCCCTAAAAATGTGTGCAGTTATAACTTGTATTAGCTTGTTATTTATCGGATATAGAAAGTGAGTTTACTGAATCTTACTAAAAGTGCACATTTCTTTTTTACTGAAAAAAATATTCTAATAAAGGTTACTTATTTAAGACAGCTTGCTATGTAGTGTTCAAAAATGCACCCTCTAGTCACAAAAATGATGAGGCAGTCCCAAACAAAAGACAAAAATCAAACTGTGTTCCACAGCAATGCAGTCCTTTATTAAAAATCCACAAGAGTCTGGCTCTGATGATCCCTGAATTATAACAGGCAAAAACACTTAGTCTGACGTGCTTTTAGCATTTATTTTACCTTGTGAATTTTTAATAAAGGACTGCCTTCCTGTGGAACGTTGGTTTGATTTTTATCTTTTGCTATGTAGTGTTTTTGCTGAATAATAAAATATTTCCAAAAATTCTGTATTTGCTATTATGAGTCAAACTTATTTAAGCTGTTTAGCATTTTCTTTCTTTCTGTAAAGTGCAACATCCTTTGCATTTCTTTGACTTAGCAGAATTTAGATGACTGGCACAAAAAAATACATTAGAAAATGACAAGCATTCCTATAATTATGACCTTATGTGAATGTACGGCTATAGTAACACTGTTTTGTAAGTACATTTTTTTCTTTCTTTCTTTGTAGGAGCAGAGGCTTCTGATTGTTCTTAGTAACTGTCACTACTTGGATCGTCATACTTTCCTAAACTTAGCTGAACACTTTGAGAAGCATGGATTTAAAGGAACAGAAAATATTATAAAGGTGAGAAGCATGAATTTAAGGAATCAGATAATGCTATCATGTGAAAAGTTGACTGAAAAACTGCATAAAACTAGTAGTAAATGCTTTGATGGGTTCTTTCAAGATTAATGACATTTGTCCATCCATTGACTACAGAACTCATTTTTATTTATGTATATGTCTGCACCTGTGCTTACAGTTTGTACATTTTTATGTATGCTTTTAGTTCGTTACTGCCGTGCTTATCAAAAATGCACAAGTCAGTAAAGTGGCTCTGCACTCTGGAATATTCATTTTTCTGTATCTTTGCAGAGAAGAATGTTGAATCAAGTGCATCCCAAGCCTACAGTGGCAAAACTCTGTATATAAAAAAAAAAAAGCTACACCAGTAGAATTTAATCCTACAGAGTAGGCATAATACTGAAGGTCCCAGCTATTGGAAGTTGCCTTATAAAAATAAAATATAAAGAACAGGCACATTCTTATTTAGTATTTTGTGAAAATGTGTACTAATACCAAATCCAGTTTTGGGTGCGCATCACATTAACCTTTGAGATACCTGCATGCCACCATGATTTGAGCTGTCTAGACAGCATTATTAGGTAATGACAAGTGGCTAGTCAGAAGTGGTTCATAGAGTTAATGTGCTTAGCGTAATGCGTGCTGCTCGTACAGTCTTTGACTTTGAGTTAAAGGTAGGGTAGGGGCAAGGAGTTTATTTTTTTTTGCTCATTTTTTTTCTCCTAAGAGATTTGGAGATTGTACTACCAGGTACACTTCTACTGAGTCAGACCCCTTTATTTTTCCCCCCTCCTACCTGGCAACTACAGTGATAGTATCACAGATCTAATCCTGATCACCTAGGTCATGGTCAGGACTACATCCCTGTGTGACACAAAGTCAGATAGAGGACAGGGAGTTGAAGTTGTACTTGTGTACAAGTGCACACATATATAGGCATGGTATACATATATTCTGTGGAAGCAGTCAGCTGATAGGCTGGTGTAGTGCGTACATGTTTTGCTTTCAGTTATTGAGAGAATATTTGAGATAGTACGCAGAAAATAGCACAACATTCCTGCTCCTTTTCCTAAGCTGTAAAACTTATCACCAGTGCATTAGTAGAACTTCACCCTCATTTTCAGATACTTTGATTAATATTAGCTACTCTGTAATTATTTACTAAAATTCTTATTAGTTTGGTATCAGAATTGCATAAGCCAGTTCTGTTAGTATTTACTAAATTTCATATTAGTTATCTGTCAAAATTATAAAGTACTGACTTGATGAGAAAAAAATAACCATTGAAAGAGAGTGGTTAAATGTGATGTGGCCTTATAGTCACTAAAGTACCACTAGTTATGTAGATACTTTGACCTAGTGACAGATTATGCTACATTACAGTGGCTGAGTAAACAGCAGAAAGGCAGTACGAATTTATGTTGAAGAGCATGAGACAAGCTACACCTTAAGAAATCCCAATCCCTCCAAGCTACATGCTCTAGGGACCTAAACCTTGTCACTACAATAAACAGGACATGCTGGAGGGATAGATTCCTGTCCCAGAGACTTCCCATACTCTGGAACAGGCTACCTATCTATGTCAAGCAAAGTTCTTCATTAGCACTCTTCAAGAAAAATCTTGATGAGTGGATGGGAAATAAGAAATACACCCCAGGGATCACTTCTGTGTCTCTGCTCGACAGTGGCACAGGAAAATAACTTTCTTGGGTGGCTTAAGCCAGGGAACCTTGTTGGCTAGGCTTACGTAGGCCCTTGTGCCGATAGCCTAGTACCTATCTATGAACCTACCTATGAACCTAAGCATTATTACGCTAACCCTTCCAACATACTGTCATCCATAGACCTGGGCTGTCAAATAAGTCCGGAAAGCCCATTGTGTGGGAAGGGGCTTGGTTTTGAATCTTATGTGTGGAAAATATGCCTTTAAATGTGTATTATGTCTTTAAATTTAAAATGCAAAATGTTTACATTTACAGTCTGAATTTTTCAGTCTTAGGCTTCTACTATGAATTGGCATTGCCTTTGTAGACAATTCTTGTCAAAAGAACAAAACACACATTCGAAATGTGCAGTGCTGCAGAATTACATAAATGTTTCCAGGCAGTAATTTGTTTTTTCCTTGGTTTGTAACTTAAATTTCTGAGTAACTTTCTTTTATTGCTATTTCTGTCTCCTGATACCTACTTTTACTCTTTAGATTAAATTCTGAAATTTTTATCTCTGGATCTTCTTCTGTTCTGATCATAATTCCAGCCGCTACCCTACTTCTTGGTAGTGTAGCTGTTAAAAAAAGTATCTGATGAGAAGGTTATAACTTATATGATCCACTACATCCACTTCAGTGGTAGGATTACAGGCATGCACTTTTGGAATCTACAGAGTTATCCTAATCTCAAACGCCTTCCCTCTGTCCTGGTTTCATTTGTCATGAAACTATCAGTATCACAGGACAATTCCAAGTTTAAGGTATTTTCATCATTAAAATTTGAGCTTACTAGTACCCTTTATTCTTGCTTACGATAGCCAAGATGGTTCATTTAGGGCATACAAAGTATTTGCTTACTAGTATTTAGTTTAGTAACAAAAAAAATGCTCCTTTCCCACTCGCACTTAAGTGAGCTGTATGGCTTGGGCCTGCTATCAGCTCTTGATTTTAGGTTATTTGCACTTAACGTTATTTTCAGTTAGCTAACACAGTGGATGAGGATAAGACTGTAATGGCCTTGGTCTTCAAAAGGTGCAGCAAATGCAAACACAAGATTCCACTCCCTCCAGGATACACATGAGCTTTGTGACATGTCCCTGTGGGGTTGGATCATTTAGATTTAGTGCACCGTATTTGCCACAACTTCAGCTTCAGGACTCTCCAAGAGAGGAGAATTGAATTAATTCTTAGAGGTCTTCTTATGGCTGATGCTAACATAAGAGAGGACTTAAGGAGGATTGGGCAGCTAGAGATCATGACATGCTTCCCCCCCCCCCTGAAGCTACCAGAAAATATATTTTCTTAGTTAAAGCAGTTAAGGGACCCAGTCTGGCACCTGAGCAGGAGGTGACCTTGGGAGCGCTTAATTAGAGGTTTCTGCATTGCCTGATCTCTCTAACATGAGAAGATTGAAAAGATTCTCCTGGGAACGTAAACTATCAAGGTACTTGGAGTTGAGGCTTTCCTCCTCCATGTCTGTTAGATCAGCTAATTCTCTCTATGGCCTTTCTATTATCTTTCACTGGGACAGAATGATGTAGGAATCCGGTGAACAACCAGACTGAGATGGGCATCCTCTCTTGCTCCTCTGTTTCTATGATGACTAAAGAAAATATTTTGCCATCAATTTCAACAACTGTTTCCCTTGGCCCAGTCTGTGCATAAGGTCATTTGTAGCCAAAATTCCAGCAAACTCCAGCATCAATAATGATGCAGCGCCCCCCCCCCCCTTCCAGCCTACATGCTCCCATTGGTGCTGATGGCATTCATATCAAACATTTTGATACTGCACACCACTAGACCCCAGGTGATCAATGCCTGTGGCTCTGCACTGCCCTCATCTTTAAACACATTGGTGCCATTCTCAACATCAGCCTCTTCAGCCTTTGAACCATCAACATCAGTATTGGCACCAGTATTTGGGACTTAGTCATTCTGGGTAGGTATCAACCTCCTTGGCTTCAGTATCAGCTGGGAGACTGAGAACTTCATTGCCACAGTGGTACAGGAATAGTTTCAGTACCACTCATTATGTGAATGGACCCCACGCAGTCTGCTTCCATGTCAGCTGTACCCTAAGGAGACCCACATGCTGACACCTTGGTCCTATCAACCTCATCCCAGAGGAGGCAGATGAACTGAAAGCCATTGATGGTCTTAGGTGTGTATTGCAGAATGTTATCCTGAGCACTTGGATGAGTCCCCTCTGAGTGTACTATGAAAGAGGCAATGTAAAAAGAGGCATCTAGAATCTTAACAGATCCCCTACGTGAGATACTGGTATGGATGAAGGGGTGACATTCCAGAATCCTCTTCTGACAACTCCAAATTTGGAAAAATACAGGAACTAGTACATTACAGAGATCATGGTCACCTGACTGAGACTTCCCTGAAGAAGCAATATTACAAGTTGCTTTCCCTAGTCCCTCCCACTGACTGAATGATTGCGCTGGTAGTACACATGTCATGGCAAGCACCCTGTGTGGTGGAAACAAATCAGAGGAGACCGGGTAAGGTTGTCTGACCACTCAGGGACTGACGTGGTGTCAGCAGCTGTTAAGAAGCAAGTTCAGATGAGAGCACTGATGTATCTGTCTGATGAAAGTGTCTGGGTCAGAGAGCAATTTGGAGAGTGTTTTTGTACCTCAGGTAAATTCATTGTCAGGGCACTGAATTGCCTGACTCATGAGATGCATGTTTAATGTGACTTGTCAGAGCGTGTGCAAGACAACATAGAAAAGTAGTGGCACAATGACTGCAAAGGAAATTTGAAGCACAGATGCTAGCAGTAGCTAGTGCTTCTAACCTCTCCATGAGACAAATTCACAATGCAGCTGGTAGAAGCAGTAAGAGTGACTGGGTTAAGTGTAGCATTACACTGGCAGGTCTGGCTCAAGTGTTGTAATTTTGTGGACAAGTTCTAGTCATCCTTCACTGCTATCCTGTATGATGGGTCCTTCCTGTTCAAATCTGAGGTGAAGGACAAGCTGCTGAAAACTGAGCAAGAGAACAATACTCTCACTTCTGAAGGCATCATATTATCCACTCCTCAGATAATCTTTTTTGAGAAATTAGAAGGTATGATGGAACTTGTAGTATAAAATGGCCCAGCAGGCCCCAGTTAGAAGCTTCCAGAGAGGCAATACTCTTACAAATGGATGCTGTCATAGAGGTAGGGGAAATCTGAAGCCCACCAGTTTGGGATTAAATTTCCCTTCATATACAGGCATGGCAGGGTATTATGCAGAACAGATGGATGACAGAGATTGTATCTGGAGGTTACAATATTCTCTTTGTCATCTTAGCATGGTCATATGATGTCCTTCATTTCACTATATCAGTATTCATAATATGAGTGATCCCCTGTCAAGGGAAGCCTGAAGTCCAGCCATTATACCAAAGCCTTTAGGTTGCCTTAAGGTATGCTGTACATCACACGTATGCTCCTCATGTAACGTAGGGCATAAAAGTGATGTTCAGGCATACCATCCTCAGAACTGAGAGCTCCAATAGGAATGCCAGTCCAAGGAAAACCAAGCGGTGACCAGTACATACAGAAGAGAAAAGACCAGGGGAGGAGGGAGGGAGGGAGTGAATACTGCAACAGTGAAGAAAAGGACATCTACCATTCTGGTAAGATTTTACACAACTGTCCTATGTTCTTCCTTTTCACTGTTGCAGTATTCATAACATGAGGGAGAGTGCCAAAGCTCAGGAAGAAACTTGGGAAGAGGAAGGACCAGCAAAGCTCTCGGGTCTATATCATATGTTCGAAGTTTGTAAACTTCGAATGTTAAGTAATCAAATTTAAATGTTCGACGTTTCAAACATCGAACATATGATTTAAAAAAAAAAAAAAACCCAAACCCAAAACTAACTGTTGTAGGCGGGGGGAAGCCCCCCTGCACCCCCACACCCCCCGCTCTTTAAATATACCAACTCTGAGTCCGCACAACAGTGCAGTAAGGGAAATCTTCCCTTTACCGCATTATAGTGCAGTCTTGGAGTTGGTATATTTAAAGAGTGGGTGGTGTTGGGGGTGCAGCCCCCCACGTGGGGGGTGCCGGGGGCTTGCCCCCTGCTTACAACAGCTTTTTTTTTTTTTTGAATCATATGTTTGATGTTTGAAACTTCGAACATTTAAATTCAATTATTTAACATTCAAAGTTTTCAAACTTCGAACATATGATATAGACCCGAGCTATCTTAGAAGCCATGAAGCATGGCCCTAGCAAAACCATCTGTAGCTGTTTTACTTTAAATTATTTAGTTTCTTCTGTTGTACTAGTCACTGTTCTCTGTTTACAGGTTGTGTGTATGACTCAGCAGATAATTATTGCAGGGCTATTGCCTCTGGTACTGTATTGAGGAGTTTTGCCTGGCTGCATTCTCAGAACATCCCAAGAGGATGTGAATAATGAGATTTTATTTTCTCCTTTGAATAGAGATTCCCCTTTTGGTTCTTTTGCTTCAAAGGTGATCAAACAGTGTAATGAAAGGGGTAAGTTCAGTCATGGAATCTCCTAAGATTTTTTCAGCCCTCCTTTTTCAAATTTTCTGAGGGATTCTCTAACCCCGCATCCAGTTTTGGCAAAATGGCAAGACTGTCCCAAAACCAGGTCAGGACCCCCCCCCCCACCAAACCAAGGGCAGTCCGACTAATCAGTTTGACTATTTAAGCGACCTTGTTCCCTCCTTCCAGTCTGGCAGCCCCTTTTCATTTCCAAGAAGTCCGAATCTCCACCTTTCCCTTTGTCAGCAGATAGTTTCAGACAAATGGGTTCTGAAGATCATTCATCACAGTTATAGATGGCAGGGAGAGGATTAGAGGGTATTCTTCATTGCCAGGGGGTTATTTCTCATTAACAGACCAGATTCTTTTATTTCCACTTGTCCTTCTTTACATGCTGTTCCAGTTAGTGATCGAACAAGCTCCTCCTCCTTCCCAGGTGGGGAACGTTTTTTTATTCAAGGATATTTTTAGTGCCAAAGAAAGAAGATGCGTGGAGACCAATTATGGGTCTTTTCTTCTTAAACCTGTTTGTGATGGTGCCTAATTTCAAAATGATGTCACTTCACAATCTGTTACCTCTTCTTTCCTCGTTCACATTTATTCTATTTATTTATTGATTGATTGATTGATTGATTGATATTTGTTGACTGGGAAAGCCCACTGGGTCAAAAACCCATTTTCAGTGGAGGCCCGGGGAGAAAAGCTCCATTTACAAATCCAGGAAATATTTAAGACCACATTATATTTACAGAAGTATCCAAAAGATTTTTACACAATTTTTTTGAAGATTAGAAATGCATCATATATAACATTTTATACAGTTCTACAGCATATTCAGTTTTCTAGAGATTAGTAAAACATAGAGTGCAAAGGTTCACATAATCTGGTTATGGTTAGTAGGCACTCCAAGTACAGAGAAAGACAGTAGATGCATCATTTTTTTAAAATAAGAATATATGTCAGCACAATGGCCCATTGTGGCCTGATAATGAGATTATGAGAGAAAAAAAAATGACAAAAATATAAAATGAGATCATATTCACAGGAAAAAGATTTTCTTGAAATTGGTAGGAGTCATACTACTTTGATGTGTTAGACATAGCTTAAGGTGGTCTATGGTTTTTTAAACAGGGGCATATTGCTTTGTTGAGGAAGCGATTTTTTAAACTGAGTTTGACATTTTTTGAAGAATCCAATTGCGTGATAGAGGGGGGTAGGGTGTTCTATAGTTCAGATACAGAGTTGTGAGTACAGGCTTTGTCCAGCCCTTTTATTGGGTTTGGAAACATTTAGGAGGAGTTTGTTAGTAGACCAAAGATTTCTGGTGGGGGTGTAGATTTGTAGGATGGAATGGAGAGAAGGGCAATTATCTATGTTGTATATTAGTTTATGAGTTAGTGTTAGTTGGGTGTAATGAAGGAAGTGAGGGAATTCGAGCTATATCAGTTCCTTAATGGCTTGACAGTGGTGAGTTTAGTATAATAGTCCAGTGGTAAATTTTTCTATTTTATAATCACATGGTTTTAGTTTGTTGCTTAGGGATTTATGCAGGCTAGTAAAAATGGGGGAACCACAGAGAAGGGATGGTAGTAGGAGGGTATTTGCCAGTTTTATTTTTGTGGGTTTATCCATGTATAATTTCTGTCTATAGAGTTTGCCTAGTTTAAAGTGTTTTTTTAATTGTGTTTAGAATATGTTGCTTAAAGGATAGATGTGAAGTTGTTCATTCTTGCCATTTATTCGTCACTGATGGGTAGGTTCGGAGCAGATCCTCGGCTCTGACACGGCCGTTTAGCAAAGCTCAAAGATTACCAGTAGCTCGAGACCAAGACCCTTATCCCATGATGCACTGCGGGAACTACCTCAGATCTAGTTTGCCGCGGCACTGATGTCTTGGTTTCCAGCATTGCTCGAGACTTTTTGTGGGATTTTCTACACATTCGCAATTTTTCTTCCATTTTTTCTTATATATGTATATATTTTTTTCTTAGATATAGTTAGACTTTTTAGAAGTGTTCCCCTTTCCCTTTTATAGCTTTGCCACGTTATTCATGACTTTTTGCTTCTTGGCCTTGACCTCAGTAGTTTAGACTAGTTAGGAGTGTATAATATTATCCTATATTGTATTATTTTTAGAGTGGCCTCTTTGGGCATTTGTTTGTTCAAGTTGTTGATAGTTCTTATAGTGGCCTCTTTGGGCATTTGTTTGTTCAAGTTGTTGATAGTTCTTATAGTTGTCATTTTTCTAATTCAGATATGTTTGAAGATAAGGAGAAACATCCGAATTCTGGCTTTAAAAAAATGTCCAGACTGTGGACAAAAAATATCTGTGACAGATGCCACATGTTCAGTGCGTTTATTGCTTGGGTGAGGTGCAACTTCAGGAGTCCTGCCATATCTGCCACTCTTTTTCTACTAGATTGCTGGCTGAGAGGAAGAGGAAACTCATAGATCGAGGTATCCTTAAACACTCCTTTGTAGAAGCTTTGTCTGACCAGGATGGGGCCAGCAAATCATCAAAATCTTCAAAATCTTCCTCGGAGTCTAAATAAAAAAAAATTTTAAAAAGTGGAATATACTATGACTTCGGCTCCACAGCCTTCGGAGCCGATAGTCTTTTCTTTATGGAGCCAGGACTCTGGCTTGGAACCGGTCTCCGGGACTCCCTCTTCTCCACTTTTCCAGTCGGCTCCATCGGTGCTTTCTTCCACGTCATCTGTTAGTCTTTCTGATTCGGACATGGATCGACTGGTGCAGAAGCTATTAACTGCACCAGGCCTAGCTAAATTGTTGTCGGCTGTGACCCAGGCATCGGAACCGAAGAGCATACTTCCTGAATTGACTACTCCTCCTTCGAGCCGTACCGGTCCTTTGGAGCCGGAAGAGGCCGACTTGATGATTGTAGAACCCTTGGAGCAGACAGCTGTTCCAATATTGTTGGCTCCATCTGCTCGGACGTCCTCGGTGCCGACTGGGGACTCCAGGAGCCGACACTCCCCTGTCTGATCCAGGGAGGATAGTCACACTGATTTGTCGATGCCGACTCTTTCTCTCGGGGCTTCGGCTCGGGTGAGCTCGGCTCCTACCTCTGGCATCAGTGTGGGACGGGATCGCAGTCCCTTCGGATCCGTCGACTCCTTCTCATCGGTGCCATGGTGCTTTCGAAGCCATGAGGCAAGTGTTGTCTCCAAAGACTTCCTCATCATCAGGTTTGGCCTCTTCTTCCCTTAAAGTGCTTGTGTCTGCTTTTGCTACCACCGGTCATCCCAAGGGTGGAGACCCAGAGCCTCAGGTAGACCTACTGGGTGCTCCCTGCTCTTCTGAGACTTCCCCAGAAGTCCCCACTGAGGAAGTACCCAGAAAGAGACTGTGCAAGAGGAGGCACTTGGACTCCCCACAGGAGTCCCTGACATCTGACACCAACTTGGAGGAGGCAGAAGGGTCCCCTACTGAGGATGAGTTGGTTCTTCTGAAGGCTTTCGGGTCTCAACCTTCCATCTTCTGGGTGTCTCCACCCTACGATGAGCTTATGCAATTGGTCTCTCGTAGGGCGTGGCAGTCGCCGGAGTCCAATGGAGCTTGTCCCTCTGAGGCCTAATAAATTTATTTCTGCCCCTGTCGATAAATCCTTTCTGTCCAAAGGAGTTCCTGTTGATGCCATGGTGGTGGCGACGGCCACAAAGAAGGAATTGTCGGAAACTTCTGCGTCTATCCATCCTCCTAACAGAGAGTCCAGGATCATGGATAGATATGAGAAATGCATGTTTAGTTCAGCGACTTTCACTCTGCGATCACTGAACTATCTGACCCATTTTACCAGACTGCAAAGAGACCTCCTTAAGGAGCTGGGAGATTCTCTTCAGGATACTGTAGCTGCAGGCGTCTCTAACAAAGTTTCGGCCCAGCTTGCTACCCTTAATTCCCTTGTGAACTCGTCCATGCGCCTCATATCATATGCGGCTGATGGTTCGAGTAGGGCTGCAGGTACAGGGATTGCTTTTCGCAGGCATGCCTGGATGTGCCTCTCTTCCTTTGCGGAGCCTTTCAAGTCTTCATCTGTAAACACCCTGTTTGACGGCTCATCCTTGTTTGGGCCAAAGGTAAAGGAAACATTGACCAGGTGTGAACAGGAGAGAAAGACTGTTGTCTGCCGTCGGAGTCTGTTTTTCCACCCCTACTCGGCCTTTTCCCAAAGGCCAAAGGGGAGGGAAGATGTGGTTCCAGAAAGCCCAAGGAGCCTTTCAGGACACACGTGGAGAACCCCCCTCCAGGGGCAGAGGAGGGGGTAATAATGGAAGACGCCGCCCTCGCAGCAGAGGGGGTCCGCAACACCAGGGTGACAGAAATCATTTCTCTGGCCAACCCTATCAGCGCTCTTGAGAGGAGGCCCGATTGTCCTGCTCTGGAGGCTATCCGGGGTCGCTTATCTTTGTACCCAGAAACCTGGTTAGATATCACAAATGACAGATGGGTACAAAACATCATTTCCAGAGGGTATTTCATACCGTTCTCCGCTCCACCCATTCCCGTCAAAAGAATCCCGGATATTCCACCAAGTTATAGGGAACAGGCAACCATAGAGGTCCGCAGGTTGCTAGAAAAAAAGAGTCATCCAACCAGTTCCAGCAGACCAAATAGGATTCAGAACTTACTCAAGATTCTTTTTGGTTCCAAAGAAAACAGGGGACTGGAGACCCATTTTGGACCTCAGCAGACTGAACCAATTTGTAAAAAAAGAGAAGTTTCGGATGGTCACGCTTCAGTCCATACTCCCCTTTTTAGGGAAGGACAATTAGATGTGCTCGACTGATCTTAAGGATTCGTACTACCACATAAAAATGGCCAGACCTTCCAGAAATCATCTGTGTTTCCAGCTGGGAGCCAGTCACTACCAGTTTCAAGCCCTGCACTTTGGTCTCACTTCAGCCCCCAGAGTGTTTACCAAATGTATGGCAGAGGTCACGGCTCACCTGAGGCGTCTAGGATTCCAGGTGTTTCAATACCTAGACGATTGGCTCCGTACCTCCACTACCAGGCATCAACTGATTCAGGCAACAGAATCCACTCTGACACTCTGCAACCACTTAGGCATTACGGTCAACTTTGAAAAGTCTGCCTTGTCGCCATCGTAGCATATCGTCTTTATAGGGGCAGACTTAGACACTGCAACCACCACTCTACGTCTTCCAGTCGAAAGGGTATCAATTCTTCGCTAACACATCACATCACTGGTTTCAAAGAACAGAGCTTCAGCTGCAGAGGTCTTGAAAGTACTAGGTTTGATGGCGGTTGCAATTTTAGCCATTCCACTGGCGAGGATGCATATGCGGATTCTTCATTGGCTCCTGTTCACTCAATGGTCTTACCAGGAGTTGCCAATGAACCATATGATTCTGATTACAAACTCTTGCAAGAGAGATCTTCAGTGGTGGTTGACGTCTCTACATGTCACAATAGGACGCCCCTTTGTACTTCCCCCTCCAGTAGCCACTGTGACCACGGATGCTTCCCTGATGGGGGGGGGGGGCATTTTCAGGGAAAGACTGCCCAAGGCACATGGATGGATCAAGAGTCACATTTGTATATCAGTGTCCTAGAGATGAGAGCGTTACTTCTGGTGTTGCATTGCTTTCAGGACTCTCTCCCTCTAGGGACAATTGCCATACAGACAGACAAACAACATGTCAGTGGTCTAGAATTTAAACAAACAGGGCGGGACTAAGTCTTACCCTGTTTGCCGAGAAGCCCTCCGAGTTTGGCAGTGGGCTGTGTCATCCCAGCTCTTTCTGTTGGCAATGCACATCCCGGGGAGATCCAACGTGATAGTGGACAAGTTGCGCAGGGCACTATTTTTGCCACATGAGCGGTCCCTCAAACAGGAGATTGCGGACAGGATTTTCTGCAAATGGGGCCAGCCTTGCTGCGATTTTTTTGCCAGCCACATCAAACTAAATGCAGAAGCTACTTTACCCTGATCCCCCCTCCGGGAGAACTCCGTGGGATGCACACGTACACGATTGAAACCTTGATTCTTACCAAGCTCCATTGTCATCCATTCTAGAATTCTTGACTGAGATTTTTCTCGAAGGAGCTGCAGCTGCTACTGTTAGGGCCCATTTAGTAGCTATATCTAATTTCCATCTCGGTATTGATGGACTGAATATTATGCAGCACCAGTTATCCAAGGCCTTCCTCAAAGGTACCTTTCACATGAGACCTCCAGTGAAGACTCCTTATTCTCCCTGGAGCTTGAATTTCATGCTTTCCTGTATTATTCTTTCTCCCTTTGAACCAGCATCATCTTGTGAGCTCAAGTTTCTGTCATGGAAAACTATTTTTCTAGTGGCCATTACTTCTGCCTGCAGAGTGTCAGTGCTTCAGGCATTATCTATCAAGTCTCCCTATATGATTTTTCATCATGACAGAGTATCCCTTAGGCCTAACTGTTCTTTTTTGCCTAAAGTATGTTCTGAGATGAACATAAATCAAGTTATTGAGTTGCCTGTTTTTTTCCCCAACCATACCAACAAATTAGAATACATGCTGTACAAACATGATGTTCACAGACAGCTTAGATATTATCTGGACAGAACAAAAGACTTCAGAAAGTCAGACCAGCTTTTTGTTTCATTCTCTGAACCCAGAAAAGGTAGAACAGTGGCTAAAACCAACCCTTTCTAATTGGCTTTCAGATTGTGTTACCTACACTTACTCATTTGCTGATAGATCTTTGTTGCATAAAGTGAAGGCGCATTCAACCAGAACAGTCTCTACTTCTTTGGCCTTTCAAGCCAAGTTACCTCTTGACAATATCTGTGCTGCAGCCACTTGGTCTAAGCCTCACACTTTTATCACTCATTACAAAGTGGACAACACCTCCAGGGACAGGGCTTCCCTTGATTCTGCGGTCCTGAAAAATGTACTCCCGTGAGCCACCCAGGATTTAGGGTGCTAGGGATGCTACCCATCAGTGAAGAATGAACGGTGAGATTAAACAACTTCACATAAAGAAGTTATATACTCACCATAACATTCCATGTGAGTTGTTCCATCTCGCCTTCATTCTCTGACTTCATCCTGGTTATTCAATGTTTCTTCCTGTCTGCGGATATTATTCCTCTTACTAGGATATGGTACATGCAGCAAACAAGATCTGAGATAATTCCAGCAATGCATCATGGGATAAGGGGTTTGGTCTCGAGCTACTGGTAATCTTTGAGCTTTGCTTAAACGGCTGTGTTGGAGCCGAGGATTGGCTCTGAACCTACCCATCAGTGAAGAATGAAGGCGAGATGGAACAACTCACATGGAACGTTATGGTGAGTACATAATCTTCTTTTTTAGTATCAGTAGTAATGCCTAGTAATTTTGCTGACTTCATTACTTCAATTTTGGTCCTATTTTGGGAATAAATCTTAGTCATGTGGAGGTGGTTTAGATGAAACTATAGTAGTTTGGATTTTCTGGGATTTAGAAGAGGTTGTACTTCATTTAGCCAACTTTCTATGTTTGTAGAGGCCTTTTGTGTTATTTTTTGGAAGTCAGAGAAGTTATTAGAGGAGGATATGATAGAATCATCAGCGTATTGGATGACTGAACCTTGAAGAGACAGAGTAAAGATCATTTATGAACACATTGAAAAGCAAAGGTCCCAGAATAGACCCCTGTGGAATGCCATTTTTATTGACTATGTATCCATTGTTTGTTTTGCCATTTGACTGATTGTCTGTTTTTCCAGTATTTGGAGAACCAGGTAAGGGTATGTTGGGAGCATCCTAAAGTTGCAAGTTGCTGAATTAGTGTAGTATGTGATGCAGTTTTGAATGCTTTGGACAGGTCTAGTAAAAGTACTGATGTTAGTATACCAGTGTCCAAAGCCTTGTTCACAGCATCAGTAAAAGACAGTAGGGCTGTTGTAGTACTGTGTGCAGGTCGAAAACCATGTTGGGTAGGTTCAAGGGATTGTTATCACAGAGGTGTTTTAGTAGTTAACTTTGTATACATTTTTCTAATATTTTAGATAAAGGAGAGAGAATGCAAATGGGATGATAGTTAAGTTTGTTTTTCCTTCCACCTTTGTGCAATGGGGTTATGATGGATTTTTTTCCAAATTTGAAGGATTACAGAGATAGAGCTATTAAGTAGAATATTGATAGGGTAAGCTATTGCTTTGGCATCAGATTTCAGATATTTGGAGGGGAGGTTGTCAGCAAGTAAGGAGCAAGGTCTTAGTTTATTTAGTAATTTGCATACTAGGGAGGTGGGCGTGGGTTTTAGGGAGAAAGATGGAATTGCCGGGGTGTTATTTATATCGTTGTGAATTGAGGGGTGTGTGTTGGAATCCTTAGGAGTTGAGTTTGAGGTGGTTATCTTGTTGTCGGCGTTTCATTGATTTTGGGTGGGAGTTCGTTGACAAGTTTAACAATGCTATCTATAAAAGTAGGAGCTGCAAATATGGGCTATTTGTTGTGGATCTGTCTGGAAAAAGTGATGGGTTTTGTGTTGTCCCAGGATTTAGGAGTGAAGAGACTGATTTGCAGAATGTTTAGGGGTTATTTCTTGAACTGGATAATCGTTGTGAGAAGTAGTTTTTTTATCATTTTGACTAATTTCTTTGGTTTATTGCAAAGTTGTTTGAAATTAATTTCATTAACTTGAGTTTTGTTTTTACACCATTCTTTCCAGGGTTAGTCTCTTCATTGAACCATTTGTTTAGTTGGATTGGTAGGGCAGGGAGCATGATTGAGTTTTGTTCTTTTGTATCGACGTGAGGCTAAAGTATTTAGGGTATTAAGGAAGATCTTATTAAAACAGTGTACTGCTTCTTCTAGTGGTAGGGATTTTAGTGGGGTCCAATTATAAGCCTGTAGAGTGTTGTTGAAATCTGTTTGATTAAAATTAGTTAGGTTCCTGGATGCTCTATACGAGTTGGTTTTGGCATCTGAGTATGGGTTCTATGCGTAAGGGCAGGTAGATGGTCACTGAAAATGTTAGGGAGGGTACTAGTTTCAGAATATTCCTTTTCATCCATGCTTCAGATGTTTCTTAATGCTCTCTATGCCTGGGTTACATTATCGGTTCTCTGCCTTTTCCTGTGGTTTATCCACTGCACCAAGAGTGTTCACAAAGGGTATAACTCCAGATGTTATGTGATCCTATCTCGCCTACATTCTGACTGATGGGTTCGGAGCCGATCCCTCGGCTCCGACTCGGCACGCTTATGCCAAAGAGCGAAGTCTCTTATTGGCTGAGCTTACTATATCCCAGGATGCACCACTACCAGTCCCCCAGATCTCGTTTGCCGCTAATCTGCGAAGACGTGGTCTCGAGCTGGCTGAGCTGAGTAGTAAAATTTACTAACTTTTTTCTGTCAGAAATTTGCTGTTTTTGTCATTAAAAGCTGTTTTAACGGCTATTCTTCACTTTTGTGTGTGTTTGGAGTTTGTAAACAGATTTTGTTGTGTGGTTGGGTTGAGTTTGGTTTGGGCCTCCTTCATCTTAGGGCCTTCCCGGTCTTTCAACCCTTCTAAAACCTTACAGGGTTTCAAAGTATTTTGTGACGCTTTCTTACCTAAGCGATTACTGTAATTAGTAGGTAGTGTCAGTAAACAGAAAGTAAGTGTTGTTTTCTGTCAAGGTTACTGATTTTTTTCTGCCATAATGTCTCAAAATCCTAGGCCTTCGGGCTTTAAAAAATGCACCAAATGCAATTTCAAAATGTCTGTCACGGACGATCACTCGCTCTGTGTCTATTGTTTGGGTGCAAAGCACTTACAGGAGTCATGCAGTGTGTGTCACGCTTTTTCCTCAAGGGTCCTCCAGGAGAGGAAAAATAAACTGATTCTTAAAGGGTTAATAAAACCTTCCTTTGAAGAAGCCTTGGCATCCTCTCCTTCTCCGGCTAAAAAGAAAAGGGCGTCGGCTCCGACCAGTCCGTCGGATCCGACCGCCAAAAGGCATAGGCAGGCTTCTCCTTCGGCTCCAAGGACTTCGGAGCCGAGGGCGGAACGGTCTGCCTCGATACCACCAGTCTCGACTCCTCTGGTTTCGGAGCCGATGGCTGGGGCATCGAGAGGCGGGTCACCTTCGTCGGCTCCACTGGTCTCGGGGCCGACAAGGGTTGCCCGCTCAGACACTTCCTCCTCGGCGCCGAAGTCCACCTCGGCACCGATGGAATCTAGTGTGGATATTCCTTCGGCGCCGATAGTCATCGAGTCGCCTCGGAGCCGGTCCCCTAGTCCTTTGGGGCCGTTGGAGAGGCCATCTCGAACCCGTTCAGTATCCTCTAAGTCCTCGAGGATGTCGGATTCAGATATAGACAGGGTGCTCCAAAGACTGTTCCAGTCCCCAGTCTTTCAAAAATTGGTTTCGGCTCCGACCCAGTTGGCTTCGGAGCCGATAGCCCATGTCCATCCCATGGCTGTTCCTCCTCCGACCGCTTCGGCTCCGTCGGAGCAGGTGCTGTTGGAGCCGGTGGAGATCTTAGGGTCGGCTCCGACCCTTACTCCAACCCGGGCCTTCGGGTCCGAGTTTGGTACACGGACTTCTTCGGCTGGACCCGGGGGTGATGTTTCGGGACCTATGCTTTCGGTTCCGAGCCTCCCTCTCGGTGCTTCGGCTGCGGGACTTCCGTCGGCTATCATGGCTCCGGAGACCGGACACTCCCAGGATTCTGGGGGTCCGGCTTTCAGAGCTATGAGGAGTGCCTTGGCCAAGTCTTCTTCGGTCATCTCTCCGGCTTTACTGGCACCTTCCCTGGGTGTGGAGACTGGGTCTTTGGCAGTTCCCCTGTCCGTAGGCAGCGGAGCCCCTGGGCCTGAGGTTACCCCCATTGGGGTTCCTCCTCCTGAGGGTTCTTCGGAGTTGTCTTCAGAGGAACCCCCAAGGAAGAGATCGTGCAAGAGGAAGCACGTGGACTCCCCTGAGTCTATTACATCGGACACTGATCTTGATGATGCAGAGGGGTCCCCAAAGTCGTCCTCGGATGATGTCTCATTTGCAGACATCTTAGAGATCCTCAAACAACGAGGCGGCTGGATATCCAAACCCCCCTTTGCTGAGTCAGTGCTCCTCAAGGCCTTTGGGGCTCAACCCTCCGCCTCCTGGGTGTCTCCGCCCTTCGATGAGCTTCTGGATTTAGTTTGTCGAAGGGCATGGGAACTTCCAGATACCGTGGAACCAGTCCCTTCTCGTCCTAATAAATTTTTGTCAGCCCCACCCGAGAAGGAGTTCCTCACTAAAGGCGTGGCTGTAGATGCCATGGTGGTGGCATCTGCTACACAACAGGACGTGGCAGAGGCTTCAACGTCTGTCCATCCTCCTAATAAGGAGTCTAGGAGCATGGACAGGTACGGGAAGCGCACCCTGACTTCAGCGGCCTTTACTTTAAGGTCTCTGAATTATTTGGCACATTTTACCAGGCTTCAGAGGGATCTGGTCAAGGAGCTGTCAGATTCCCTCTCGGTAACCTACCTGAGCAGCTAGCCCAGTCGGTTAGCTCTCAGTTGGCTATCCTTATGTCAATTTCTAACTCGTCCATGAGGCTCATTTCCTATGCGGCCGAAGGGGCGGTAGAGCTGCAGGCACAGGCGTGGCTCACGGAGACAAGCCTGGCTCCGCTTGTGTCAGTTCGGAGGCCTTCAAGTCTTCCTTCACGACGCTCCCTTTGATGGGTCCTCTTTGTTTGGACCTAAGGTTAAAGACACCCTTACCCGCTGTGAGCAAGAGGGAAAAACTTTATCTGCCGTAGGTGCCCGTTATTCCACTCCCTTCGGCCTTATCCCAAGGCTAAAGGAGGGGAAGATGTGGTTCCGTAAATCACGTAAGTTTTTCCCCAACAGCAGGAAGATTCCCCTTCCAGAGGCAGAGGACGGGGAAATTTTTCTGGGAGACGCCGTCCCAGAGGCGGCAGAGGGCCCCGCAATTCTGGAGACCGCGAGTCCTTTCGTGGCTCTTCAGCCTCCCACACATCATGAGGGATTGCCCGGCTGTGCTGCTCCGGAGCCAGTCGGGTGTCGCTTTGCCAAGCACCTAAAAGCCTGGGAGTCAATCACTCAGGACAGATGGGTGCTTCGGATCATTGCCGGAGGTTACACCATCCCATTCACATACTCACCCCCACCGCCCAAAAAAATCCCGGACCCACCACCCAGTCAAAGGGAAATTGCAGCCGCAGAAGCTTTAAAGCTGCTAGAAAAAGGAGTCATCCAACCGGTCCCCACAGACCAGATCGGATCCGGAAATTACTCCAGGTTCTTTTTAGTGCCAAAAAAGACAGGGGACCTGAGACCAATATTGGATCTCAGCAGACTGAACCAATCCGTCACGAAATCCAAATTCCGAATGGTCACATTACAATCCATTCTCCCATTGTTGGAGAAGGATGTTTGGATGTGCTCCATAGACCTCAAGGACGCCTATTATCACATACCAATACATCAGGCGTCCAGGAGGTATCTGCGCTTCAGCCTGGGAGTCAGTCATTACCAATTTTGTGCACTGCCCTTTGGTCTCACCACAGCCCCCAGGGTGTTCACCAAGTGTTTGGCAGTAGTGACGGCTCACCTGAGAAGTCTTGGATTCCAAGTGTTTCCCTATCTGGACGACTGGCTCCTGACTGCCACCACCAGGCATCTACTAATGGACAACCTCAAAGCCACCATCTCCCTGGGTGCTACCCTGGGGATTACATTCAATTGGTCAAAGTCTGTCTTGCTGCCCTCTCAGCGCATAAGCTTCATAGGAGCAGAGATAGACTCAAAATTGATGCGCGTTTTTCTTCCTACCGAAAGGATCCAAACTTTACAGGGCCAAGTTCAAGCTCTGATTTCAAGATCCAAAGCCCCAGCCAGGATGGTTCTACAAGTTTTAGGCTCAATGTCTGCCACAGTTCTTTTAGTTCCTCTGGCAAGACTGCACATGAGGATTCTTCAGTGGCTATTGTCAACTCAATGGTCCTTTCAGGACCTTCCCCTCAATCATCCCATCATGATTACAGAAACATGCAAACGGGACCTTCGCTGGTGGCTTCAGACATCCAATCTAAATCAAGGAAGTCCTTTTGTTATTCCCTCTCCAGTGGTCACCCTGACGACAGATGCCTCCCAGACAGGGTGGGGGGGGGCATTGTCTGGGCAGGTTAGTTCAGGGATCCTGGCTTCCAGACGAAACTCTTCTCCACATCAATGTACTGGAGATGAGGGCGGTACTTCTATCCCTACAGGCCTTACACGGGTTTCTCCCTCAGGGCATAATCGCCATCCACACAGACAACATGTCGGTGGTCTGGTACCTAAACAAGCAAGGAGGGACCAGATCTTACCCCCTTTGCAGAGAAGCCATGAGGGTGTGGGAATGGGCAGTAGCTACCAGCCGTTTCTTGGTAGCGACCCACATTCCGGGGAAATCGAATATACTGGCAGACAGATTAAGCAGGACAATTCTCTCTCCTCACGAGTGGTCATTAAACAAAACAGTAGCAGATCAGGTTTTCCGGAGATGGGGGACACCGTGCTGCGACCTATTTGCAACTCCACTAAACACCAAGTGCAAAAGGTTCTTCTCCTTGACTCCACGTCAAGGAGTACCAGCTATGGATGCTCTAGCACAACCTTGGCCAACAGGGCTACTTTATGCCTTTCCTCCGATTCCACTTCTCTCCAAAGTCATTCAAAAGCTTCTCAATTGGGGTCCAATGATACTGATTGCCCCATACTGGCCTCGTCAGGTATGGTTCCCTTACCTGAAGAAACATGCGGTGGACGATCCGTGGACTTTAGACCTAATTCCGGACCTGTTAATTCATCAGTCGGGACAACAGCACCAGTCCCTTCACTCCTTGAAGTTGACAGCTTGGTTCCTCCACTTCCGACTTTAGTCAGAAGTCACACATTAGACCCGGAAGTTATTCACATTTTATCTTCGGCCCACAAACCCACCACTAAGAAATTGTACCTCAGTAAGTGGAAGAGGTTTGCTATCTGGGCTCAACTCAGGGGCTTAGACCCTATCACTGCTCCAATCCCGGAAGTTTTGAAATTCTTAACATCCCTGTTTAATCAAGGATCTTCTGTCTCTACTATTAAAGTCCAACTGGCGGCTATCTCTAAATTCCACGAATCCATGGATCCTCCATTGATGAGCAACAGACTATGCAAAACTTTCATTAAAGGTGCGGGCCTGTTAAGACCCCCAGTTTTTCATCCTGCGCCTCCGTGGGATCTTGATTTGGTGCTTCGTGCATTAACATCTTCCCCTTTCGAACCGGCTGCTACATGTGAGTTAAAATATCTGTCTTGGAAAACTGCCTTCTTAGTTGCAATTACTTCTGCAAGAAGAGTTTCAGAGCTTCAAGCCCTGTCTATTAAACCACCGTACTTGATTTTCCACAAGGATAGAGTATCACTTAGGCCTAATCCATCCTTTGTCCCAAAGGTCTGTTCTAATCTCTGTCTCCAACAGTCTCTAGAGCTACCAGTTTTTTTCCCAAAATTTTCCAATGAAGCAGAATACACTCTCCATAAATTGGATGTTCACAGGCAATTGCGCTTCTATTTAGACAGGACTCAGCAACTTCGTAAGTCAGACCAGTTGTTTGTGTCCTTCTCAGATAATAAATTGGGCAAAACCATCACAAAAGCTACTATCTCCAAATGGATTAGAGATTGCATAACTCAGGCTTATTCTTCTTCGAATAAGCAACTTACGACATCTATCAAAGCTCACTCTACCAGAGCTATGGCTACTTCTATAGCTTTTCATTCCAAGCTCGCTATATCGGAGATTTGTGCTGCTACTTGGTCCAATCCGCACACTTTCATTTCCCACTATAAATTGGATGTGGCATCTAAAGGACGAGCATCATTTGGTTCCACGGTACTCAGGAGTGTTTTCCAGTGAGCCACCCAGGATTCAGGTGCTAGGGACGCTGTCCCATCAGTCAGAATGTAGGCGAGATAGGATCACATAACATCTTTTAGTTATGTACTCACCATAACTTCAGATGTTTGGGATCCATCTCGCCTACATTCCTAATACCCACCCTCCTTCCCCCTGCCTTGGAGATCAGAAGATATTGAACGGTTTGAGTTCTACTGTTTTTTATCTTGTTCATCTGACGATGTTATATAATCAGAGCGTGCATGTGTGCATGTATGCGGACAAACTAGATCTGGGGGACTGGTAGTGGTGCATCCTGGGATATAGTAAGCTCAGCCAATAAGAGACTTCGCTCTTTGGCATAAGCGTGCCGAGTCGGAGCCGAGGGATCGGCTCCGAACCCATCAGTCAGAATGTAGGCGAGATGGATCCCAAACATCTGAAGTTATGGTGAGTACATAACTAAAAGTTATAGCTCATTGCAGGCTACAGGGTATCCTTTTTCTTTTCTTTCATATTTAGATGACTTTATCTTTGCAGAGTCTTCTTCAAAGTAAAAGGAATCTGTCACTTGAGTGAAAGATCTCTTACAAAATCTGGAATTCTAAGGGAACATTCAAAAGTCATTTTTGACTCTTTCACACTGGATCATGTTCTTGGGATGTCAACTGGACACCTCAGTTCAAAGAGCTTTTCTTCCACAGGAAAAATAATTCTGTATCTAGATCCATTTCTAAGGTTTTCCAGTCATACTTCAGTTGGTTTTAGGGAATACCTCAGAATTTTGGGTCTTGTGGCATCTATGATTCTAATGATAACCCTGGCAAGACTTTACATGTGCAAGATACAGTGGTATCTGAAGTTTGGTCCCAGAGTCAGCTTCCCTTGTCATTTCAAATCCCAGTGCTGGAGTTTGTCATTAGAGAAATTACTTGATGGAGACAACAGTTATATCTAAATTTGGGTCTCTCCTTCCCTCTCTATTTTAAATCAGTCAGTCATCACAAACGTCTAGGATGTTACTTGGGGAACAGTTTCAAGGGGGATAATAGTGCAAGATATGTGGGACACATATGACAGACATGAGCACATAAATGTAAAACAGATGCTTGCCCTGATAGTCAACTCTATGAATCATATTTGGTCCCAGGACTACTTCAAGTTGTTTCCAACAATACCACAGTCATATGGTACATCTTCAAGCAGGGAGGACCAGGCCATATTCCCTTTATAGACTAGCCATGTTGGTGTCAGATATAGCTTCACAGCACAGTCTCACTCTACTGGCATCTTTCATTCTGTCAGAGCAATATTGTGTGGCGGACCAGGTGAGCAGGACAGGGCAGACCCTCAAGCATGCAAATGACATCTGGGAGTCTTCAAAGATTTGATCCATCTGTGGGGAGTTCCTCTAGAAGACCCATTTGCCTCATCTCTAAATAATCAGCTGGCAAGATTCTGCTCCAGGACTCCATAAAAGAAGACCTAGAAGACAGATGCCTTTTCTTTTCCTTGGAAAGGAATGTTCCTATAGGCTTTTGCACACTTTCCACTTATATCCATGGTACTTCTGAATATTCAGAAGTAACCCTCTTAGATTATTGTGGTGACTCCCCTTCTAGCCCAAGCAAAACTGGATTTCCCTTCTTTTAGAAATGGCCAGGGGCAGTTACCACAAGCTCCTTCACAGAATGGCTCTACTTGCTCAAGATAGGGGTGTTTGATACACCCCAATCAACTTCAAGTGACCGCCTGGATGATAGAGTCTTAATTCTTTTGAGGCATCTGCTTATTGAGGATGTGCAGCAGGTACTAATGAAGACAAGAAAACCTGCTACTAGAAAATCATATATTAGCAATTGGCAAACGCTTTTCTAATTGGTGCCAACAACATAACCAACACCAATTTATGGCTAGTTGTTCCCTGTTTTTTACAGTATTTGTGCAAGTTACTTTCCTATTGTGTTTCTCACTCTTTTATCACAGTTGGATGTATTGGCCATTTCAGCATGTCTGCCAGTGGAACCTCGTCCTGAAGGCATTCTCATGGCAACATTTTTTTGAAAGGGACTTTACTTAAGACGTCTTCAAGAAAACTGATGTTCCTTTCTTCATAACTTTTGTTGGTATCTTAGTTTTGTGTTAAAGAAGCTAACATTTGCTGCATTTGAACCTGCTAATCTGTTTAACTTGAGTATGTTCTTCGTGTTTCACTGTTGCAGTCATCACCTGTGGGTTATCCCTACTATGGTAGCCCTCAGCCGTCCCAAATACCAAAGTCAATGTTTTTCTGCGTCGGCTACTGTCACCTGTAGTCTGACGTCAAGTCGTCAGTGCTATAAAGGAAGGCAGCCAACGCCATTACATCAGTCTTTCTTGCCGTGGAGCCCATAGCAGAAGCAGTTTGCAAGTGTGCCAGTCGATCGCTATCAGAGTTTG
>NC_056731.1:813247043-813274543 GCF_019279795.1 Protopterus annectens | reverse complement strand
GCTGCATGATAATGGAGAGAGAGAGAGAGAGAGAGAGAGTTATAAATATGTTTACGTTGCAGAGAAGTAAAACAGGCATTCCTATTATATGCTGTCACATTGGTTTTGAAGTAGTGAAGGTAAGTTAATAAAGAGGTGAGAAGAGTACCTGGGATCATAAGAGTTACAAGGCCATTTCTGCCTTGTCTTGCCTCTCATTTCAAGGAGGGCCAAACCAGTTTAGTCATACTAGGGGTGAATTAATGAATACCCATCCAGTTGTCCAGCTCCTTTTTAAAGACAGTCAGTGTGTCACACTGTGAAACTAGATGAAATTTATTCCATAGAAGTATAGACGTTGCATGACAAATCTGTGGTAGCCATTTGAAATGTTGGGACCCATTAGGGTGAATCCCAAAACTTGGGGACTGAATGGTTGAAAGTCCAGGGATGTCATTCATAGGTTCATAGGTAGGTACTAGGCTATTGGCCCTAGGGCCTGTACAAGCCTAGCTAAAAATATACCCTGGCTTTCGCCACCCAAGAAAATTATTTTCCTGTGCCCCTGTCAAGCAGAACCACAGAAGTGATCCCCGGGGTGAATTTCCTATTACCCATCCAATCATCAAGATTTTTTTTGAAGAGTGCTAATGAGGAGTTCTGTTTGACATAGATAGGTAGTCTGTTCCAGAGTCAAAATAGGAACAAATATCCACTGAGGACACCAGAACAAACCCACGGAGGACATGCAGACTCCACACAGAAGGCACCCCAGGCAAGAATCAAACCAGACAACCTGTAGCTGTCAGGCAACAATGCTACCACTGCACTACTGGCTGTATTCATTGGAATATTCCCTTTTCTGTGAAGTATGGTGATCTCAGACTTGGTATACCTAAGTTCAGGGGTAGGGGTGCTGCAGGGGGATTCCCCTCCTGCAAAAAGAAGTGTTAAGGAGAAGAATGATCAAAATTCACTCTTCTCAGGGGTTTTGAGATTTTTTTTGGGGGGGGGCAGGGGGCACTGTAAATTTCGACTGCTAACATTTCAATAGGGAGCCCAAATCTGTCCTTCCACCTTGTCTTATCTGTTCGGGTAGATTTAGATTTCTGGTCCTAGTATTAACTGGACTGCTTGATTTATTGAAGTATAAGAGTTTTTGGACTACTATATCCTGTTTAGCAGTAAAAGTAAGGCACAGATTTAAGGAGTTTGTGTGACACTGGGTATAGGGATAAAGCCTGCAGCCTTTCGTGTAGCTCAGGTCTTTTAAACCTGTGATCTTTTCAGTTAAAAACCTCTGGTATCTTTTCAGTTGCTTGATATACTTAGAAAGGTCCATTCCAAAGGGGGTGTTGCACTTGTTGATGGGTTTAATCAATGTGGGGTACAAGGAGGTAAAGACTTATTTGGTCTGGAAGAAATATTTTTTGCTGAGCTGTGAGAGGTAAAATAATTTCTTAACCATGTGGTGGTTAAATGTGAAGGTGTTGCCCACCCAAGTGCCTAGGTCTGTTACTACCTTTTCATTTTGAAGTGGTATGTTATCATACTGTAAGCTAAAGGATACTTACCAGATGCTACAGTGTTGTGTTTGTTTGCATTGAATTGGAGCCCATTTTATATACACACTAACTAGTGACAAGTGTAAACTTCTTTTGGAGAGATTGTACATCAGAGGGGAACTTGATGACAACTCCCAGCTTACAGTCATGCACAAATTTTGTTAACCAGAGATCCTTATTTGATAAACGGAGATCTGAGTAGTAGATGTCAAATAGCATCAGTCCTAGCACAGATACCTGAGGAACTCCACTGGTCATCTCCTTGCCTTTGGAGGATGCATCCGCTATTCTTACTGTGCAAGTCCTGTTGTTAAGCCACTTGGCTATCCACCTAACCTTATAGGGTCAGTTGAGAGAACTGTCACCTTGTTTACGATATAAGCATGTAATGTGATATTGAAAGCCTTGGCGAGGTTACAGTGTGTTTTATGAACAACTTGCTGTCTGTCTACTGTCTGAGTAAACCTGTCAAAGACGTTTACAAGATTAATTAGACCTACCTTTGACAAACTGCTGGAAGTCTAATAAGATTTTGATATTATAGTTAATTAGGTCAGTTATGTTATGTTCTTGTGGCTTTGCATAGAAGATTCATTATACTGATAGGTCTGCAATTTCTGGGGTCATTGGTAGGAACACCCTTGTGGAGTGGCATCACAACAGATGTGTGCTACACCTGTCAGACAAAACCAGTTGCTAGGTTCAGTTTAAAGAGACTGAGGATTGAGTCTGCCAGTGTTTGCTTAGTTCTATTAATTAGGCCACCAGGTATGTTGTCAGGCCCCATGGATGAGGTGTTCTTTTTGGAGCGTACCTTTAGTACACTTTTTTTTTTTTTTGTGATGGTTGGTGGCTTGATTTCATTTGGGATAAACAGGCTTGGAATTGCCAGTTTGTTAGTAATATCCAGTGGATCAGATTAGGTAGTACGATTATGAATATGATCTGAGCAGCGTTGAGTGTTATTTCTTATTTTCTTGATGTAATTATAGAAAGATTTGTAGTTATTTTTGACTTATGTAGCTAGTGTGAGTTCATGAGATGTCTTTGTTTTTCTAGTTTCTTACCTACTGTTTGATGTTCTCTTCAATTTTAGCATTCTTTTGTTCTGCTGTATGATTATGGGTTTTTGATTTGCTGTTTATTAATGCTAGTTGACCATCATGTTGATTTGTTTTTAAACTTGAGAATTCTGATTCAGAGACAATTCACCCTCTCCCCAGCTTGTGGCATTTCTACTAAATCTACTGTAAAAGTACCTGTAAGTTTATAAATGGGTGGTGATATGTGATTTGTAGACCCAGCTGGTGATGTCCATAAAAAGTATACATATACTTTCCAAAAAAAGGAGATGCACCAAGTCTGAAATCTCTTGGACCTTTCTCTAAACCTCACAAGTGCACTGGCTCCAGGTAACAGCCTCTCTCAGCTCATCCCTGTCTCGATAGCTGTTAGTCTCCCACATACCCTAACATCTAAGATGTTATGTAGTCCTATCTCGCCTACATTCTTACCAGTGGGTTCGGAGCCGACTATCGGCTCCGACTCGGCCGATTATATACTAGCTCGAAGTCTTTCATTGGCTGGGCTAAGCAGGTATCCCAAGGTGCACTGCTCCATATCCCCAGATCTCGTTTGCTGCTTGTGTAGCTCGGATGTGGTCTCTCTTGGCTGTGGCTAAGTACCCTTTTTTTGCTATTTCTATTAGAGAAATTTGATATTTCGTACCCAAAAGCTATTTTGATATCTATTTCTTGTTGCTGTTGTTGTGTTTGAGTGTGGTAGTTGTGTTTTTTGGTATCCCTAACTGTTCCAGCGGGATAGGCCCATTTTAGTTAGAGGACCTAGTCCTCCCCTCTGTTGTTAGATAAGCTATTAGTGTGATTGTGTTTTGTCTCTGTGTCCCCTTAGAAGAACCGTTTCAGTTAGAGGTTCTTAGATTGTGTCAAGTAGAGTTTTTCTGGTGTGTCTACTTTGTGTGTTGTTCCCACCCTTTTTTGTGATTTGTGTGTAGGTGGTTTCGCTTAGCGCTAGTTATAAGATGTCTAAGGATCAGAAGGAGCATAAGCCTTCTGGCTTTAAAAAATGTTCCAAGTGTGGATATAAGATGTCCATCACGGATGGACACTGTGTGTGTGTTTACTGCCTTGGAGCCATCCATTTACAGGAGTCATGTAGCTTTTGCCACGCGTTCAGTCCTAGGGTGCTCCAGGAGAGAAAAAATAAATTAATATTGAAGGGACTTCTTAAACTGTCGTTTGAGGAAGCTATAGACTCTGCTTCCAGTTCTCAGTCAAAATCCAAAACTTCCAAGGCTAAGAAAAGGTCTCCGGCTCCATCTGTCTCTTTGTAGCCTCCAGAGAAGATTACTGTACTGGACTCTAGTTCCTCAGCTCCACTGTCCTCGGGGCCGCAGGAGGTATCAGTGTTAACTGAATCAGCATCGGCTCCTATCATTCTTGAACCCATTTGGAGCCCGTTGCCCGGTATGCTGCATGGTTCAACTGACAAGAGATCCCAATCTCCATCGCTCTCCTGTAAATCCTCCAGGCTTTCTGATTTGGATGTTGATAGGGTGGTGCAGAAGCTCCTGCAGTCGCCAGTGTTGGCTAAATTGTTCTCGGCTCCGACCCACTCGGCCCCGGAGCCAGTTCCTATGACCGTTTCGATGATTCCTCCTCCGAGCACATCCTTGTCGTCGGAGCCGGTATGCTCCACTCCGAGTGATGTTCCTACGCCGGCTCCGATACCTCCTCAGGGTCTATCGGTGCGCCGACCTCGGCTCCGACCATGTCGGTTCTGTCCACAAGGTTCGGGACTCGGGTCTCTTCGGTCGGGCCCGAGGGGGACACTTCGGGACATCTGTCGGTTCCGAGTCTCCCACTCCGTGCATCGGCTCGTGCGACCCCGGTCGTGGCCTTGGAGGCCGGCCGGTCCTTGGACTCGAGGGGGACTGGCCTTCGAGGCCATGCAGAGCGCGCTGGCCAGGTCATCAGCTACGTCACCCGGGTCGGTCATTCCGTCCCCCACCACTCCGGCGAGAGCCTCTGATACTCACCTATCCATGGACAGTAGAGCGCCAGGCCCTAAGGATACCCCCACGAGTTGTCTCCATCTTTCTGAGGGTCTCCCAGAGTTCGTGCCTGAAGAGCCTCCTAGAAAGAAATTGTGCAAGAGGAAGCACATAGACTCCCAGGATGAGTCTCTCACCTCGGATACTGACCTCGAGGAATCGGAAGTGTCTCCCAAGTCATCCTCTGATGATGTTTCCTTCTCCGATATCCTGGAGATACTGAAACAAAGAGGTGACTGGCCTTCCAAAGCTCCTTCCGAGGAGGAGTCAGTATTCCTTAAGGCTTTTGGTGCTCAACACTCCACCTCCTGGGTGTCTCCACCCTTCGACGAACTTCTTGACCTCATTTGTCGAAGAGTGTGGGAAAATCCCGATTCTGTGGAGCCCGTGTGCAGGCGTCCCAACAAATTTCTTTCCGACCCCAGGTCAAAGAGTTTCTGTCTAAAGGAGTCCCTGTAGATGCCAGGGTGGTGGCGGCAGCCAACCAGAAGGAAGTAGCAGAGTCTTCTTCATCCGTCCATCCTCCTAACAAGGAGTCTAGGACCATGGATCGGTACGGGAAGCATACCCTATCTTCAGCAACCTTCACTCTACGGTCGCTGAATTATCTGTCTCACTTCACTTGGCTCCAGAGAGATCTCCTCAAAGAGTTGGTAGATACTCTTGCAGGTAACATACCTGAGGTGGTGGCTCAGATGGTTAACGCCCAGGTCTCTACCTTCAACTCCATTGCTAACTCGTCCATGCAGCTCATTTCGTATGCAGCCGAGGGAGCGAGTAAGGCAGCAAGCTCAAGGGTCGCCCTTAGAAGGCAAGCCTGGCTGCACCTGTGTCAATTTGCAGAGGCCTTCAAGTCTTCCTTCACTGACGCCCCCTTTGACGGTTCCTCCTTGTTTGGGACCAAAGTGAAAGACACCCTCACCATGTGCGAGCAAGAGGGAAAGACCCTGTGTGCCGTAGGGGTCCGTTTTTCCCTTCCTTCTAGGCCTTATCCCAAGGCCCAGCGGGGAGGGGGGGGGAGATGTGGTTCAAGAAATCACAGAGGTTTTTTCCTGCCGCACAAGGTGAACCCCCCTCGAGCGGCAGGGGAGGGGGGGTTATTCAGGGAGACGTCACCCCAGAGGTAGAGGGGGCCCCCGCAATTCAGGAGATCGCAATTTTTTTTGTGGCTGTCCATACTCTCGATGTCCTTCATGGATGCATCTGCAGTCATAACAAGTGGGTTGTCCTGTCGTCAGGCAGCCCTGCAGTCGGCCGGATTCCAAAGTCCGGGTCCGGCTTTGGCTGATGTCGCACTCCACCCGACGTCATCTTTGTTGGTCTTCGGGTATAAAAGCATCAGCCGACCCCATTTTCCTCAGTCTTTCTTGCCGCGTGGCGCCCGAAGCAGAAGCTGTTCGCAAGTGCCGGTCGGTCGGATCCAGAGATTACTTCTACCGAATACTACTTCGAAGACTTCTAAAGCTAAGTACCCCGTTGGGGACTCTTTCTTGCCTCAGCCGATGTCAGAAAAAGTTAACAATTGTTTAACCTGTGGGAAACAAATACCTCATAAAGATTTCCACTCTTACTGTCTGCCTTGTTTAGGCCCAGCCCACGACGTAGCAGCCTGTTCGCCTGTGCCTCTTTCAACCGCTTAGGCGCGGTCGGAGTTTGCAGAACAGTTTTTCGGTTCTGATTTTGACATTATGCCGCCGGATCCTCCGACTACCCCCAAAAACGCAAAGATAAAGACCGACACTTTCGCGGTTTCGCCGAAACCACGGCAAAGCAAACGAGTGTCTCGGTTTCGGCGAAACCGAAAACTGCTCAAAGTACAGCTGAACCTATTCTTACAACTGAGGCCCCTGCTACAACTCTTGAATCGACCTCAGAAATTTTACCCACTACGGTGGTTGACTTATCAGACACCATCCCTTGGATGTCTCTACCCCAGCACGTGGTGCTGCTAGGCCTCCAGCTGCCATGTCCATTAAGGCCTTCGCCAGGGCTAAAGCAGCCAAGACTACTAAAACAGTGCCTGTTAAACCCCCACATCCAGGCCCTCTTCTAGTTCTCAAATGCTTTCTTTGGCAGAAGATTTAATTTCTTTAATTAGAGGATCTCAATCTCACCCAGACAGGGCCTCTCAGCCCCCAGAGAAAAGACCTAGGGCAGAGCCCCTGAGCCAGTGTCTTCTGATGATTCTGCTGATGAATCAGACATAACTGACCAGCCTGAGGCTCCTTTCTCCAATTTTGAAGATTCTGATGCTGAAGAAGCCATTCCGGCTGCTTCCCACCAGAAGAATTCTCCTTTGGGGAAACCTTGCATGCCATGCGAGAACAGTTCCAATGGCAGCAACAGGATTTTTCAGACTCCAGAAAAGACTTAGGACCTTTCTGCACCTCCCACAGCACAGGCCCTTAGCTATACCTCCTGTTCTCTCTGTGGTGGATGATGCTTTCAATGATGTTTGCTCCCAGATTCTTTACCCCAGCCCCTGCCAAACCAGACAGATTTTACAGGGTGCCAGATACTCATCACCACCTTTACAAGGCCCCACTTGCAGACCCAGAAACTATATCCCAGGGTCCCAAGGCAGTAGCCGACCACAGCTAAAACCCTATTCCTTCTGAAAGGGAAGCAAGGTCACTAGACAGATGGGGTAAAAGGTCTACACTTCAGCTACTCTCTCAGCTAGAGCTTTAAACTGTCAGTTTCACATGATACAATACCAAGAGTTTATGCTCGATCAGTTAACTAAAAAACTAACCACTGATGAATCTCTTGATAAGAAATATGTATTAGAGATGGTAAATAACATACAACAGGTTAGCAACCATTCCTTAAAATGTGGCTATGATGCACTGGAGGCTTCATTTAGATCAGCCATGACAGGCACAGTGATAAGAAGGCATGCATGGCTAAAGGAACAAGCTTAACAAGATCATGTTAAAGCAAAGTTGCTAGATGCTCCTATGGACAAGACAAGTTTGTTTGGTACACCTGCCCAGCAGGTTATGAAGAAAATGGAAGAAAAGGCAAAATCTGTTCAAACTGTTAAAGATTTCTTGCAGGTTCAACCCCCAAGGTTTAGCAGGAACTGGCCTGCCAAAAATTGGTCCTTTCCTGACTCCACAAAATTTCAAAGGGGCAGGAATAGACGCTCCAGAGGCAGAAACCAATCCAGAGGAGGTGCCTACAGAGGACGACAGTGGCAAGGTAACAACAGAGGCACAGACACAGCCACTGCCACTACATCAGCACAACCACAGTGACTTAATCCTAAATCCGCCTACCAGGAAACAAATAGCAGCTCCTCTAGGCGGAAAGTTAACCTTATTTTCAAAGAACTGGCACTACATAACAAAAGACAAGTGGATTTTACAAACCATAGATCAAGGTTACCGGTTTCACTTCCACACTTTACCAGTCAAAAGAGGAATGCCAAATCTACCTCCAAATCAAAAACAGAGGCTCTACGCCAGATAATGGAGTTAGCAAACATGAGAGCTGTGGAAAGAGTGCCAACAGCAGAACAAGGAAAGGGGTTCTACTCCAGACTATTCCTAGTTCCAAGAAAGGAAAAAAGTTGGAGACCAATTCTTGACCTGTCCACCTTAAATACATACATCATTGTCCCAAAATTCAAAATGCTGACCCTACAGCAACTTCTTCCCATGCTGGGCAAGGAGTCTTGGCTGGTAACTCTAGATCTCAAGGAGGCATACCTGCACGTCCCCATTCGACCAATCTGCAGAAGATACCTCAGATTTCTTGCAGGATCAGAGCACTATCAATTCTCAGCATTGCCCTTTGGCTTATCTACTGCACCCAGAGTATTCACAAAATGCCTGGCATCAGTAATCGCCCATTGCAGACTACAGGGAATTCAAATTTACCCATACCTGGACGACTGCCTGCTACAAGGGGACAACAAAAGCAAGCTGACAACAGATTTACAAAGGGTCATTTACTTGCTACAAGGACTGGGATACACAGTCAATTTACAAAAGTCAAGGCTGATACCATCCCAAACAAGGACATTCTTGGGAATTGGACACAGTACAACAAATGGCATTCCTGACTACAGAAAAACAAAAAGAACTTCCTCTTTACTTCTTGGCACTAACAAAACTGAACAAGTTAAAAGCAAGAAAAGTTCTGCAGGCTTTGGGCTTCATGGCATCATGCATAATCTTGGTCCCATTTGCCAGACTACATATGAGGAAACTACAGTGGTACCTAAAGAATTTATGGTCCCAACACAGACACAGTCTAGAAACAGAAATCCCACTAATTCCATGCTTAAAACAGGAGTTCCTATGGTGGGCTCAGGCATGCCAGTCAAACCCAGGCCTACCCTTTCGCAGATGTCAACCAAGCCAGACCATCACAACAGACGCTTCAGACCTAGGATGGGGGGCCCACATGCTGGACAAATGCGTGCAAGGATTGTGGACACAGGATCAACTTCACCTGCACATCAATCTAAAAGAAATGCTGGCAGTAAAACTGGCAATCCAAAAGTTCAAACCATTTCTCAAAGAGGGCCAGTTGATGATAAGGACAGACAACACCACAGTCATGTGGTACATCAACAAACAGGGAGGCACTCATTCATACCCCTATGCAGAATGACCTTGGAGCTGTGGACCCTGGCACTCAGCTACAACATTCAGTTACAGGCAATATTTGTACCGGGAAAGACAATACTCTAGCAGACATATTAAGCAGAACCACGGATGCCCACGAATGGAAGCTGCACCCGGACATCTTCAAGACCATCTCAAAGAAATGGGGAATGCCACAGATAGACCTATTCGCATCACCTCTCAATCACCAGCTCAAAAATTCTGCACAAGGACATTCCACCCACTAGCATGGAAAGTGGACTCACTCTCCTTCAACTGGAAAGGCCTAACAGCATATGCATTCCCACCTCTTCCTTTGATACACAAGGTACTACTAAAAATCAAGGAAGAACGTCCAAGGATAATCCTGATAGCTCCAAACTGGCCAAGACAACACTGGTTCCCACTACTGAAGAGCATGTCTCGAACAATATGTGGCCAATACCCTGATGCCTTTGATGTTAACTCAGAACAACTACAGCATCATCCATCCAAACCTATAAACACTCCACCTGACTGCATGGAACATCCCATAGCAGCAGCTTATCCAGAACTTTCCCAAAGAGTTAAAGACATTATTCTTGAAGCACGAGACCTTCAACAAGAAGGAACTATGCTGGAAAATGGAAAAGGTTTGTCATTTGGAGTAGAAAGAGGAAAAGATGTGTCAAACATAGATATGTCTAACATTCTGATGTATCTCCTAGAACTTCTTCATTCAGTCCTGTCCTACTCCTCCATCAAGATACATGCATCAGGTATTTCAGCAGAATACAGCTTTGATCCACCTGTTTTTCGCACCCTTTGCTCAGGCAGTTCCTCAGAGGAATCAAGAATGTAAAACCTCCAAGGAAACCACCATTACCAGCTTGGGATTTAAACTTTGTGCTAGAAAAGTTGACACTATCACCCTTTGAACCAGCAGCAACAGCAGACCTACAACACCTGTCATGGAAAACTGCTTTCCTACTGGCAATTACTTCAGCAAGGAGGGTTTCAGAACTTCAGGCCTTAATGGCAGTGCAACCCTTCCTAATCTTCCACCAAGATAGAGTGTCCATGAGGACTAATCCTACATTTATGCCCAAGGTGGTATCCAGAGTGTCTTTAAACCAGGCAATCCACCTACCTACCTTCTTTCCCAACCCACAAAACAGAGGGAAAGAATACTGCATACCTTGGATGTACATAGACAGCTACGCTACTACTTGGACAGAACAAAAAATAGCAGAAAGACTGACCAACTTTTTGTAGCCTATGCAACAGGAAGGGAAGGAAAAGCTATTTCCAAACAGACAATCTCCAAATGGATAGGAAATTGCATACGATACTGTTACTCCTTCCATGGAAAACCAATTCCACAGAACATAAGACCTCATTCTACAAGGGCAACAGCCACTACCACAGCCTTCTGTGGCAACCAAAGACATTATTGAGGCTACTTGGACCTCCGTGCATACATTTGCCAAGCATTATAATTTGCCTCTGTATTCCAGATCCCGAGCAGGGTTTGCCACTGCTGTACTGCAAGGGATCCTAAACACACCATAATCTACTTTTATCCTCCTCCCTAGTTGGCTATGGTATTCTACCCACTTGTTATGACTGCAGATGCATCCATGAAGGACATAGTACAGTTTTGTACCTACCATAAATGTAGATGTCGAACTGGATAGCATCTGCAGTCAGGATTACCCTCCTTCCCTCTGTGGTACTCCTAGGGTCTTTACCCTCCTAATAGCTAGCTGTTTTCGGGGAGTCTTTTATGGTGTATTTGTTTGTATATATGTACATATATGCTTATTGCTGTGTTTACCTCTGTCTATTTGGAAACATTGGCATCTATCCAAATTTTAGCCTGCAAGAGGGCTACTGGCATCTGGGGCAAGAAACACTGAGGAAAATGGCGTCGGCTGATGCTTTTATACCCGAAGATCAACAAAGATGACGTCGGGTGGAGTGCGACATCAGCGGACCCGACTTTGGAATCCGGCCGACTGCAGGGCTGCCTGACGACAGGACAACCCACTTGTTATGACTGCAGATGCTATCCAGTTCGGACATCTACATTTATGGTAGGTACAAAACTGTACTTTCCTGAGGGTGTGCCTGACTGTGCTTATCTGGAGCCAGTCGTGGGTCAAATTTCCTTATATCCGGTAGCCTGGGAGAGCATTACCCAGGACCGATGGGTACTACGGATAATTACCAGAGTTTACCTCATTCCATTCTCTTCAGAACCCCCGACAATCAGAAAAATCCCAGACGTTCCACCCAGTCAAAGGGATCAAGCAGCCTCAGAGGTCTCACTGCTGCTAGAAAAAGGAGCCATCCAGCATGTCCCCTCAGTCCAAATCAGATTAGGGACTTACTCAAGATTCTTTTTGGTGCCAAAAAGAACAGGGGACCTGAGACCCATACTAGATCTCAGTCAACTAAACAGTTATGTACGCAAGTCCAAGTTCCGTATGGTCACACTACAATCGATTCTCCCATTGTTGGGAGAGGAGGTATGGATGTGCTCCATCGACCTCAAGGATGCTTACCACCATGTGAAGATGAACAGAGCATCCAGGAGTTACCGACGCTTCCGGTTGGGAGCCAGTCATTTCCAGTTTCGAGCCCTGCCCTTTGGTCTCACCACAGCCCCCAGGGTGTTCACCAAGTGTATGGCAGTGGTTATGGCTCACTTGAGGCGTCAGGGATTCCAGGTGTTTCCATATCTGAACGACTGGCTCCTTACCGCCCCCACCAGGCATCATCTAGTTCAAACCAGGGACGCTACCATCAATCTATGTCACCGGTTGGGTATAACGATAAATTGGGAAAAATCTGCCTTATTGCCCTTACAGCATGACACCTTTATAGGAGCAGAATTAGACATCATTCAAATGCGAGCATTTTTACCGCAGGAAAGGATCAGAGCATTGCAACAACAGATACACATGCTGATGCCCCTGAGACAAGCGAAGGCAAGAGTGGTTCTCCAACTCTTCGGGACCATGGCAGCAACAATCATGTTGGTCCCTCTTGCGAGATTACACATGAGAATTCTCCAATGGCTCCTCTTTGTTCAATGGTCCTTCCAAAAACTGCCACTGTCTCATCCCATTTTACTCACGGACAGATGCAAGCAGGACCTTGGTTGGTGGCTGTGCACCAACAATTTAGACAGGGGAAAGCCCTTTGTTCCACCCATTCCCGTTGCCACGGTGACCACGGATGCCTCCCAGATTGGGGGGGGGGGCATTATCGTGGCAGGACTATCCAAGGCACGTGGCAAGAACACGAGATACATCTGCATATAAACGTCCTAGAGATGAGAGCAGTGCTTCTTGTGTTGCAGGCACTTCAGAATGTTCTTCCCCTAGGGACAATTGCGATACACTCAGACAACATGTCAGTAGTGTGGTATCTAAACAAACAAGGGGGAACAAGGTCTTACCCTCTGTGCAGAGAGGCCATGCGAGTGTGGCATTGGGCAATAACTTCCCAACGGTTTCTGGTGGCAACGCACATTCTGGGGAAGTCCAACGTGATTGCGGACAGACTAAGCAGAGCTATCCTGATGCCTTACGAGTGGTCCTTGAATCACTTTGTTGCAGAGCGAATCTTCAGCAGATGGGGTCAGCCTTGCTGCAACCTTTTTGCTAGTCCCCTCAATGCGAAATGCAGCAACTACTTCACTCTGATCCTCCCACAGGGGGAGTCACCCAGGGACGCTCTGGTTCACGATTGCCCCCCCCCCCCGGTCTGCTTTATGCTTTCCCTCCGTTTCCCTTGCTGTCAAAGGTGATTCAGAAAGCGCAGTCCTTGGGAAGCAGAATTATTCTGATTGCTCCACTATGGCCTTGTAAAGTTTGGTTCCCCTTCCTTCAGCAATTCACTGTGGACACTCCTTGGACTCTGGACCCTCAACCAGATTTACTGACACACATGTCGGGACAGTTCCACCCCTCCCTGATGACCCTCCGGTTGACAGCCTGGCTACTCCAATTCCATCGTTAGTCAGACTTCATCATTTTTCACCGGAAGTGGCCCATATCTTAGCGTCCTCTCATAAACCATCCACTAGGAAGATTTATTCCAGTAAATGGAAAAGGTTTTCTATCTGGGCACATACCAGAAGCATTGATCCTTACACAGCCCCGATAGATTAATTTCTGGAGTTTTTGTCTATTCTCTTCCATCAGGGTTCTGCATCAGCCACCATCAAAATTCAACTGGCAACGATCTCTAATTTCCACGTAGCAAATGAGCCTAGTCTCATGGCGCATAGGCTATGCAAGGCTTTCCTAGAAGGTACTGTATTGCTCCATCCACCAGTGTCCGAACCTATCATGCCCTGGGATCTCAATTTTTTCTTACAAGCCCTTACCTTACCACCCTTTGAGCCTGCAGCTACCTGCGAATTGAAATTCCTGACCTGGAAAACAGCCTCCTTAACAGCAATCACTTCAGCAAGGCGAGTTTCAGAAATTCAAGCCCTTTCCATCAAACCTCCATATTTAATCTTCCATAAAGACAGGGTCACTCTCAGACCAAACCTCTCATTCCTTCCTAAAGTGGCTTCCGTGTCTAACCTAAATCAGTCCATTGAGCTGCCTGTTTTCTTTCCCCACTTTTCCAACAAGGCAGAATTTAGATTTCACCAGTTGGATGTACATAGACAATTACGCTTCTGTCTACACCGAACAAAAGATATCCGAATGTCGGATCAACTTTTCGTTTCCTTTTCAGAAAACCGAATGGGTTCCCGGGTATACAAAGTCACACTGTCTAGATGGATATCTAACTGTATCTCTTTCATCTATCAAGCGGGAGGAAAGGATCTGCCATTTCCAGTCAAGGCTCATTCTACTCGGGCTGTTTCCACATCCACAGCCTATCAAGCCAGATTGTCAATGGATGATATATGTGCTGCAGCTACTTGGGCTTCTCCTCACACATTTGTTTCTCATTACAAATTGGACGTGGTCTCCAGGGGCAGGTCTTCCTTTGGCTCCACAGTTCTCAGGAGTATTTTCCTATGAGCCACCCAGGATGTAGGTGCTAGGGAAGCTGTCCCACGGGTAAAAATGTAGGCAAGATAGGACTACATAACATCAAGAAGTTATGTACTCACCATAACGTTCGATGTATGTAGTCCATCTCGCCTCACATTCTTACTTACCCTCCCACCTTCCCCCTGCCTGGAGGATTTGCAGGTTGGATTGTCATATGCACAGTTCCCTGGTTTAGCTTATTCCTTACCTGGATGTGATGTGTGCATGGGGTACAAATGAGTTGCAGCAAACTAGATCTGGGGATATGGAGCAGTGCACCTTGGGATACCTGCTTAACCCAGCCAGTGAAAGACTTCGAGCTAGTATATAATCGTCCGAGTCTGAGCCGATAGTCGGCTCCGAACCCACGGGTAAGAATGTGAGGCGAGATGGACTACATACATCGAACATTATGGTGAGCACATAACTTCTTGTTTTGCTGTAAAGCAAGCAACTTGCACAGTTGAAAGCTCCATACCTATTGCCTAATCCACGTCTCATGATTTACTAAGTGATGTTATGCATCACGAAGCACCCAAATTATCAGTAACTCATGGGGCTTTAAGAAACCTACCTTTCTGTCATAGTATAGTGTAGTGTGATTTGTTCAGTCTGTCACATAGACTGATAAGTATTTTTTCAATTTATTGTACTCTGTCTAACGTTAGTGCTTTGATCAAAGCCACTGAATCCATTTTCACAGTTAATCAGCTCTATCCTCACCTATGGAGTTACTCATGATCATGATTCCCCATTTGACTCAGCCTGCATTTTAGGTTGTATTTGCACAAATGCTGACAGAGGAGAGCCTAGAAGGATTCTGACAGTAGTGGAAGGAAGATGATGGGGCTTAACTGGAGCCAAGAGAACATTTACTTCCACCCATTTTCCTTATACTGTCCACACCACACTTTCTTGGTCACAGCCTACAGCAGCTTCCTCCATTTACCGCTGGGAGTTGCTGTCTGTGTAACAGTACTGACCACCCCTCGAGAAACACACACACACATACTCCAGGTAGGAGTTTTGTCATAATATTTTATTCCTTACCACTAATTGGCCGGTTGGCAATCCAGATTCATCGTTACCAAACACAACTTGTTGACATCATAAACAACTGATTAGTGCACTGATACAGCTGGTCATTCTTTGCCTGTCCACTCTGCTACAGCATACCTAATCTTCCTTTGCATTTGCCACCAACATTCGTAGGATATACCACTGTTCTGCTAGTTAAGAATCTGATTCATCGTAATGATTGTATACTTAGGTGTGTATACGCATTTATTAATGCTGAAAATCCATTTTTGTTTCCTATTCGTATTCTCGCTGTTGAGGAAAAATAAGATGTTCTTAGTGTTTCACTGTTGCAGTCATCACATTTGGGTTATCTTCTTGCAGTAGCCCTCAGTCGGCCTGATTATCAAAGTCTTAGGTCCTGCGTCAGTTGCTGTCTCATCTTCCGTGACGTCAGGTAGTCAGGGGTATAAAGTATGCAGCTGACCCCATTACATCAGTCTTTCTTGCCTTGCGGTGCCCGAAGCAGAAGCAATTTGCAAGTGCCGGTCGGCCGACTCCTGAAATTTTTGTTTTCGAGTTTCAGAACCGAAGTCTTCAACTAAAGCTAAGTACCCCATTGGGGAAACCTTTTCTTGCTCTAAACTGATGTCAGTAAAAGTCAGTAATTGTATTTCTTGTGGAAAGCAAATACCTCATAAAGATTTTCATTTGTACTGTATTCCTTGCCTAGATCCTGATCACGACGTACCTCGCTGTCGGTTTTGTGCCTTATTTAAACCACAAACTATTCGTCGTCTGTACATTTTTGCTTCTAAATGTTTTGGTACTCAGTTCAATTATCCAGATATGTCTTCAGTAAGCCACCCAACTACTGACATTCTGAAAAAATTCAAAGATAAAGACAGAGACAGGCCGCCTAGGTCCAAAGCTGCCGACGACCCTTCTCCTAAGCTTGTCGCCAGTTCACCGGTACTCAGTGAGGCGCTTTCGCAGCCACTGATAGCAGCTACTTCAGATTTGCAGGCCTCTACTGAGACCATTTCAGAGTCCGGTATGCTGCGAGATGCTTCAACTGTGAAACCTGCGGATGTCTCTATCTTGGATGGGTCCGGAGCCGCTGTGCAGGCACCGGTGTCTGAGGGTGTATTCAGGCCTACTGACTTACATATTAAACAGACGCCATCTTCTTCTTCTAGGCCTAAAACTCAAACCATGCCTAGGAAACTGATGCCCAGACCACATGGTCAGGCATCTATACCTAAAAAACAAAGGATAAGAATGGCTAAAGATCTTATTACTTTAATCAGGGGAAGCCAACCTTCCCCCTCTAAGAGACCTAGGACTGAATTTGCTTATGATACTTCTGACCAGGATTTTGAAATTTCTGTCTCCTCTGGTGACCAGGATTTACCCTTATCTACCTACGAGGATTCTGATGCAGAGGACTCTATTCCTTCTGCTTCTCCCCCAGAGGATTTTTCTTTTGGTCAAACCTTGCATACTCTTAGGGAGCATTTTCACTGGGAAAGCCAGGATTATTCTGATTCTAAAAAGAGGCTTAGAGACGTTTTACTCCTGCCTCAACACAGGCCTTTAAGCTATACCTCCTCTGCTGGACATTGTTGATGATGCCTTTTCGGAATCTAGCTTGGCCCCTGACTCTTTACCTCCTGCTCCCAGAAAACCTGATAGATATTACAGGGTCCCTGATTCTTACAAGTTCCTTTTTAAAAATCCTACTGCGGATCCTGAGACCATTTCACAGGGACCCAAGGGCATTAAGGCTACTACTGCCAAAAATCCTACCCCCTTTGATAGAGGTTCCAGGGCCGTGGATAGATGGGGTAAGAAGATAGACACCTCTGCAACCTTGGCCATCAGGACCTTATATTGCCAGTTTCGTATGTTAAAGTACCAGCAGCATATTATTGGATTGCTTAAACAGAAAATGATGTTGATTCCTGATTGTGCTGAAATTAAGGATTTACAGGATTTAATGCATTCTGCCGAACAGGTTGGAAAACATACTTTGCAATGTGGTTTTGATTCACTAGAGGCATCTTGCAGGGCTGCTGTCACCGGGTCTGTAATTAGAAGGCATGCTTGACTTAAGGAGCAATCTTTGCCAGATCATGTTAAAACTAAATTTCTGGATGCTCCCTGAAATCAGGACCGCCTGTTTGGTGTCAAAGCAGGAGGAAGTTCTTAAAAAGATGGAGGAAAAAGCTAAATCTATGCAAACTGTTAAAGAGTTCTTACAAGTGCAGCCTCCTAGATTTAGTAGGCATTGGCCTTCAAAAAATTGGTCCTTTCCTGCCTCTTCCAGGCCATCTCAGTTCAAACCCAGAACCAGCAGAACAACCAAGCTTCAGTCCCAGGGTACACACAGGACTAAGCAGCGGGGTGCTCTCACTTCCAAATCGGGGAGTAGTAAGACTCCCCCTTATGGTAAGCTGTTTCAATGACTTAACTTTAAATCTTCCAAGCACTTCTCAACTGACTGCTTCTTTACGGGGAAAGATTGCTCTGCAAGCAAAAAACTGGAACTCATTATCATGGACAGATGGGTTTTAAACATAGTTTCCCAAGGATACAGATTTCACTTCCACACCTTACCAACCCCAAACGGTTGGCCAGCTCTACCCCCAAATCCGTGGGCAGAGGCTCAAAAGCAAGATTAAAGGTTATTCAGAGTGTACCAGAAGAGGAAAAGGGACAAGTTTTCTACTCAAGACATTTCCTGGTACCCAGAAAAGACAACTCATGGCATCCTATCCTGGACCTGTCTATTCTAAACACCTTTTTGGTGATTCCAAAATTCAAGATGCTAACTCTTCACCAGTTGCTTCCCATGATAGGCAAAGATGCCTGGCTGGCAACACTGGATTTAAAGGAAGCCTACCTGCACATCCCAATCAGGGAATCTTGCAGAAAATACCTACGCTTCAAAGCAGGATGCATGCACTGTCAGTTCTCTGCACTGCCCTTTGGCTTATCTACTACACCCCGGGTATTCACAAAGTGCCTAGCTCCAGTCATTGCATTTTGCAGGCAAAGAAATATTCAAATATACCCATACCTGGACGATTATCTAATTCAGGCAGAAAGCCAGGACAAACTTCTGAATCATCTGGCATTTGTACAAAAGGTGTTAACTTGTCTGGGGTACACCATAAACCAAAAGAAATCACATCTGGTACCCTGTCAACAAATTATATTTTTGGGAGCAAGCTTGAACACAACTTCCCAGATGGCTTTCCTCATGCCAGAGAAACAAATTCATTTGACAACTTACTTCAAACTAGTGGCCACAAAAAACCCTGCTATCTGCAAGACAAATACTGCAAGCCTTGGGGTTCATGGCCTCGTGCATTCTACTAATTCTATATGCAAGACTGCATATGAGGAAACTACAATGGTATCTAAAAAGCCTATGGTGTCAACATTCTCAGGATCTAGAAGCAATGATTCCTTTCATACCTTGTGTACGGTTGGAATTCCTTTGGTGGGCAGAGGCCTGCCACCAAAACAAGGGACTACCATTCACTCTACCCCCTGCCACACAAACCATAACAACGAACACATCAGACTATGCATGGGGGGCTCACCTGGCAGGGAAGTGCATTCAGGGCAAATGGAACCCAAGTCAAATGCACCTGCATATCAATCAAAAAGAAATGTTAGCTGTACAGAATGCTCTGACAGCCTTCAAGGACCACATTCTTCCAGGACAATTAATGGTAAAGATGGACACCACCACTGTTGTGGTACATAAACAAGCAGGGGGGGGGTACCCATTCTTACCCCCTCTGCAGACTAGCCATGGGTCTGTGGAACACAGCCTTGAGCTACCAAGTGCATCTTCAAGCTCAATTCCTGCCAGGAAAACTAAATACACTGGCAGACGAACTAAGCAGAAATCTCATGGACCCACATGAGTGGAAACTGGAACCAAAGATTTTCAACATGTTGATCAACAAATGGGGGATCCCAGATATAGACCTGTTTGCCTCCCCCCAGAACTACCAATTGGACAAGTTCTGCACAAGGACTCCCCACAAACAAGCTTGGAAAATGGATGCTCTGTCCTTCAGCTGGAAAAATCTATCAGTTTATGCCTTTCCTCCTCTGCCTTTCCTCTCCAAAGTACTACTAAAGATCAAACAAGACAAACCAAGGATGATATTGATTGCACCAGACTGGCCACGCCAACACTGGTACCCCCTTTTGCGCAGTGTGTCACAGCTGGCCCCATGGCATCTACCTCAGACCCCCTACCCTGTTGTCTCAGCAGGAGAGCCAGATTCTGCAACCCCAGCTTCAAACCCTGAACCTGGCAGCCTGGCTAATTACCTAATCTCTCTGTTACCATCCCTCAGTAAACAAGTGCTGGATGTCATTTTGGAAGCAAGGAGGCCTAGTACTAGAAAATCTTATGCTGAAAAATGGAAGAGATTCTGTGCCTGGAACCAAACCCAAGGGATGGCCACAGCAGCGCCCAATTTACATCAGATGCTTCAATACTTAACTAAGATGCTTCACAAGGGTCTTTCCTTTTCCTCCATCAAAATTCATGCCTCAGCTATTTCAGCTCATTACAACACAGAGCCACCCTTCTTTTCTCACCCACTGCTCAAGCAGTTCCTCAGAGGGGCCAAAAACTTAAGACTTAATGAGAGCCCCAACTCCAGCCTGGGACCTTTAATTTTGTATTGGAAAAACTCACTGTTCCTCCTTTTGAGCCAGCTGCAACTACAGAGTTAAAATTCCTTTCTTGGAAAACAGCGTTCCTTTTAGCAATCACTTCAGCAAGAAGGGTATCTGAATTACATGCCCTTATGGCAGTGGAGCCTTTCATCATCTTTCATGCGGACAGGGTGTCCTTCAGGACCAATACCTCTTTCATGCCCATGGTGGTATTCAGTGTGGCTCTTAATCAGACCATTCATTTGCAAACCTTCTTTTCTAATCCACAGAACAAAGGGGAATGGATACTGCACTCCTTAGATGTGCACAGACAACTTAGATTTTACTTTGACAGGACTAAACCTCAAAGGAAATCTGAACAACTGCTGGTGGCATTTGCTGCAGTGGCAGAGGGGAAGGCTGTTTCAAAGCAAACCATTTCTAAATGGATAGGCCATTGCATTCATTTCTGCTATAAGCAACATGGAAAACCTATCCCACAGGGGATTAGATCCCATTCAGCCAGGGCTGCATCTACTTCTACAGCCTTTCTCAGAGGTGTCCCTACCAGAGACATCCTAGAAGCTGCTATGTGGAGTTCTGTGCATACTTTCACCAAGCATTACCTTTTGCCAATTTTCTTTAAACCCAGAGCTGGCTTTGCCACTGCAGTCTTGCAGGGCCTTATAGCTGCTCCTAATGCTATTTAAATTCCTCCTCCCATCCTTAGCTTTGGAAATCTACCCAAATGTGATGACTGCAACAGTAAAACACGAAGAACATAGTACAGTTGTGTACACTTCCCATAAATGTAGATGTTCTAGTGTATTCACTGTTGCAGTCCTAGTTACCCTCCCTCCAGCCCCCTGACTTCTTTTGGCTATACCTCTATTCTCCTCTACTATACTTAGAAGCTTTTTGGTGTATTTGCTTTTTTGTTGGAGGTATAACCTTGTATGTATGTATATATATATTTATATATATATATGTATATATATTTATATACATATATATATATATATATATATATATATATATATATATATATATATATAGATAGATAGATATTTTTTAAATTGCTTCCCTTTAAGGGGGCACCTGACATCTGGGGCAAGAAAAACTGATGTAATGGCATCGGCTGCATGCTTTATACCCCTGATGGCACGGAAAATGAGACCGCAACCGATGCAGGACCCAAGACTTTGATAATCAGGCCGACTGAGGGCTACTGCATGCAGATAACCCAAATGTGATGACTGCAACCGTGAATACCCTCGAACATCTACATTTATGGTAAGTGTACACAACTGTACTGTTTAAACTACAAATTAAGTCCGTACTGTCTTAAGTATGTAAAGGAGAGAACACCAAAATGACATGTAGCTGTGTGCATACCATGGATTGGGGCAACTTCACCTTCTGTTTTTGTCCAAAACGTAAATGAGATCTACTGCTGAATGAGTTAAAAACAGGAAAATGTGGTTAAAGATATAACTGGTTTCTCCAAAGAGTTTCCAAGGCACACCTACTTGTTTCCTATTATTTTGGCAGTAGTAGAGATCAAAACAGCATTAGGTGTCTCAGTACATGGTAAAGGCTAGTATAGAAATTTTTTAATACAGTTAAAAAATATGAGGTTTGATGATGACAGGAAACCACTCACGGAAAAGCTGCCGTTCTTTCTGTTTTACAAGGGGAAACACCTGTCTTTATTGATGTTTTCTCTAAAGTTAATATTGTGTACAGAATTCTATTTACCATTTTATCATAAATGATTATGTCTCTGTGTCCATGAGTTCAGAAATAGCTAAAATTATAGTTGACAAAGTAGTAAATGCAGTAAAAACTGTCACACTGATACTTAAAAAGTTAAATGTTGCAAATGTATACGCACACACACACACCCCATGTGTACAGTGCATCCTGCAGCAGTGTGAGACACACTTTGCTAATGAAATTACTTCCTTAGTTTAGCAGATAAAAATTGGCATGTGACGTCTCTGGTTATTTTTTCATACATTGCAATGGATATTATGGGGTTTCAAAGCAAGATGTTTTACTTTAAGTAGGGTTTGCAAGGAATGGTCCTTAGTGCTGTGTTTTTACTGAAGGGTATCTTTGTTGGGTCCAAGGGTAATTTTTCATGATATGGTTATATCATTATAATTCAGCTGTTAGATTAGTAGATTTGTCAGTTTATGTAGGTGGGGAAAATTTTCTTTTTACCCATGCATCTACAAGGAAATGTCGATGTATTCATCTACAGGTAAATAAACATTAAATGTCCAACATACCTACAAAACATAATTGCATGGAGATGCATTTGTCTTTCAGACTGAATGTAGACAGATAGAATTGGATTTTAATGTAAACTTATTGAATTTTTTTACTACTCTTTATAAGCTAAAAAAGAAACTTCTCTTTGACCTATGTTTCTGGACATAGTAGGACAATTAGTAGTGCTTCATTATTGCTTGTCATGTAGTGAATGACATATGGAATTTACAGTGTTAAATGGAAGGGAGGGTGTCCAACTGGGCAGAGTGCATTTTCGTTGGAGGCCCAGGGAGAAAAGCACTACAAGTAGTATCGTATTCGACATATTTCAGAACAGACAGAAAAAAAAGTAGTTGCATTATGTTGTCAAGATCAGTGCAGACAGAAGGAAATATAGAAAGACCCATAACAAATTAGGGCAAACAAAATAATATAAATGATGAGAAAAATACACCCTTGTAACTTAGTCAGTCATGAAGGATAAATGGGTATGGCATGAAGATGATGCTGCAGGAGATGGTTTCATTATAATCAACAAGGAAAATGGGGTGTATTAAGAGATGTACATACTGAAGGACAAAATGGTTGAGCCAAAATCATGCTGAACTTTCAAGGGAATTTAATTTTAATGTATAAATGCACTGGTTCTTCATACACAAATTTCAACCACGACCTTAGGCCACAGGAGCAAAGGCGAGTGCACTTTTCATAATATATATATATATATATATATATATATATATATATATATATATATATATATATATATATATATATATATATAAATGTGTGTGTGTGTTTGTGTATACGTATGGGTCTACTTTGTTTCACTGAAAGCTCATTTCACTGTCAAATTACTGAAAACTCATTTCACCGAACCTCATTTCACTGAAGTGAAGTACTGGCATTGTGTAGAGTACTATAAGGCAAGTAAAAGGTATATGCCCTCTTCCCCACTGTAGTGTTTTGCTTGCCTTACAGTACTCTACACAGTGCCAGTACTTCACTTCAGTGAAATGAGTTTTCAGTAATTTGAGCTTTCAGCGATTTGGTCAGGGTGAATTCAAATTCAGTGAAATGAGCTTTCAATGAAACAAAGTAGACTCGTCCGTCCGTGTGTGTGTGTGTGTATATATACACACACACACACACACACACACACACACACACACACACACACACACACACACACACACACAAAATGGATATAAAAAGTGTACACACCCCTGTTAAAATGCCAGGTTTTTGTGATATCAAAAAATGAGACCACAGTAAATAATTTCAAAACTTTTCCCAACTTTAATGCGACCTATAACTTGTACAATTCAATTGAAAAACAAACAAATCTGTTAGGGGAAAATATAAAAAAATACAAAAACGTACAATATGCTGGTTTCATAAGTGTGCACACCCTTAAAATAATACTTTGTTGTGTGTGCATACCCTTAAACTAATATTTTGTTGAAGCACCTTTTGATTTAATTACAACATTCAGTCTTCTTGGGTAGGAGTCTGTCAGCATGGCACATCTTGACTTGGCAATATTTGCCCACTCTTCCTTGCGAAACTGCTCCAAATCTGTCAGATTGCAAGGGCATCTCTTGTGCACAACCATCTTCAGGTCAACCCACAGATTTTCTATTGGATTTAGGTCTGGGCTGTGGTTGGGCCATTCCAAAACTTTAATTTTCTTCTGGTGAAACCATTCTTTTGTTGATTTGGATGTATGCTTGGGGTTATTGTTGTGTTGAAAGGTGAAATTCCTCTTCAGCTTTCTAGCAGACTGAAGATTTTGGGCCAAAAGTGACTGGTATTTGAAACTGTTCATTGATTCCCTCCACCTTGACTAAAGCCACAGTTCCAGCTGAAGAAAAGCAACCCCAAAACATGATACTGCCCCCACCATGCTTCACCATGGGGATGGTGTTCTTTAGGTGATGGAAAGTGTTTTTGCACCAAACGAACCTTTTGGAATTGTGGCCGAAAAGTTCAACCTTGGTCTCATCAGACCATAACACATTTTCCCACATGCTTTTGGGAGACTTGATGTATTGTTTTGAAAATTTTAGCCAGGCCTGTATGTTTTTCTGTGTAAGAAAAGGCTTCCGTCTTGCATCCCTACCCTATAGTCCAGACATACGGAGAATATGGGAGATTGTTGTCACATGTAGTAAACAACCAGTACTTGCCAGAAACTCCTGCAGCTCCTTCAGTGTTGCTGTAGATGTTTTTCATGTTTCACTGTTGCAGTCATTACACTTGGGTTATCCTGCTGGCAGGCTACCCTCAGTCGGCCAGAATTCCAAAGTCTAGGTCCGGCATCGGTTGCTGTCGTCTCTTCCCTGACGTCAGTGCGCCAGGGGGTATAAAAGATGCAGCCGACACCATTTTCTACAGTCTTTCTTGCCGTGCGGTGCCCGAAGTAGAAGCAGTTCGCAAGTGCCGGTCAGCTGTCTCCTGAGATTTTCGTGTTCGAATTTCAGATCCGAAGTCTTCAATAAAAGCTAAGTACCCCGTTGGGGAAAACTTTTTTCTTGCTCTAGACCGATGTCAGAAAAAGTTAACAATTGTATTTCTTTTGGGAAGCAAATACCTCATAAGGACTTTCATTCTTACTGTATTCCTTGCCTAGGCCCTGACCATGACGTTGCTAGTTGTCGGTTTTGTGCTAGATTTAACCAGCGCACTATTAAGCGTCGGTACGATTTTGCATTTCACTATTTTGGCAGAAGATTTAATTACACGATGCCGTCGGATAGCCATCCGACTACCAGAATTCACAAGAAACGCATAGAAAAAGAAAAGGACAGGCATCCAAGGTCTAAAACCAACGACGAGGCTTCCTCTAAGCCAGTCGCCGATTCTCAGTGAGGTGCTTTCGTAGCCCCTGACGCCCGCTACTTTGGACCAGGAGGCCGCTACAGACTCCCACTCGGAGTCGCCTAGGCCGCTGGAAGCTCAAGGTATTGGACTCTCGGAGACTATTCCCTCAGATGGGTCCGGAGCCGCTGAGCAGGCATCGGCTTCTGAGGGTGTTTTCAGACCTACTCAATTATTCATTAAAGTGACTCCAGCTACAAAGGCAAAGACTAAAGCACCTTTAAAGACAAAGAAACAAGTACAACAGCCTCATGGTCAGGCCTCCATGCCCAAAAAACAGATGCTCAAAATGGCCGAAGACTTAATTACTTTGATCAGGGGTTCCCATCCCCCTCCTGATAAGAGGCCTAGGCAAGAGACAGAATATGACTCTTCAGATCAGGTTTCCATTTCATCTGATTCCTCTTTTGATCAGGAATACTCTCTTCCTCCCTATGAGGATTCTGATGCCGAAGAATCTATCCCTTCAGCCTCTCCTCCTGAGGATTACTCTTTTGGGGAAACCTTGCATACCATGAGGGAACATTTCCACTGGGAGAGCCAAGATTATTCAGAATCTAAGAAAAGGCTCAGTGACTTCCTTTTACTCCCACAACACAGGCCCTTAGCTATTCCACCTGTGTTAGACATTGTAGATGATGTATTATCAGAGTCCAGTCTGACCCCTGACTCCTTACCTCCAGCTCCTGTTAAGCCGGACAGGTACTACCGGGTTCCTGACTCATAAATTCCTTTTCAAAAACCCTGCTGCTGGCCCAGAAACTATCTCTCAGGGTCCCAAAGGGGTCAAGGTATCCACTGCAAAAAACCCTACCCCCTCCGACAGGGATTCTAGGGCACTGGACAGATGGGGAAAGAAGATTAACACCTCTGCTACCTTGGCTATAAGGGCTTTAAATTGTCAGTTTCATATGCTCAAATATCAGCAATATATTATGTCACTGCTTAAACAGAAAATGTTGATAAATTCTGAATGTGCAGAAAACAAAGAAATGCAGGATTTATTGCATGCAGCTGAGCAAGTTGAAAAGCATACTTTGCAATGTGGTTTTGATTCTTTAGAGGCCTCCTGCAGGGCCGTTGTTACGGGTTCTGTCATCAGGAGGCATGCTTGGTTAAAGGAACAAAATCTGCCTGACCATGTCAAAGCAAAATTATTAGATGCTCCATTACAGCATGATACTTTGTTTGGTGTTAAAGCAGAGGAGGTGTTAAAGAAAATGGAAGACAAAGCTAAATCTATGCAAATGGTTAAGGATTTCTTACAGGTACAGCCTCCAAGTTTTAGCAGCCACTGGCCTACAAAGAATTGGTCCTTTCCAGTGTCAGACAGATCACAAAGGGGCAGATACAGATGCTCAAGAGGCAGATCCCAGCCCCAAGGTTCATACAGACTTAAACAATGGGGTGCTTCTACCTCCAAAAGTGGAAAAGACAAATCACAGCCATACAGGAAACAGTCCCAATGACTTCCCCCTGCCTGCACCAAGCACTTATCTTCTGGCAGCACCTTTAGGGGGAAAACTAGCACTTTTTTCTCAAAATCGGCACATAATAACCCAGGACAAATGGGATCTAGACATAGTGTCACAAGGCTACAAGTTTCACTTCCATACACTGCCAAGGACAAATGGTTGGCCAGACTTGCCAAAACATCAATGGGCAGAAGCACAAAAACAAGTCTCATCCCTCATGGACATGAGGGCCATTCAACAAGTACCAGAGCAAGAGCAGGGACAAGGATTTTATTCAAGACTGTTCTTGGTACCAAGAAAGGACAAGACCTGGAGACCAGTACTAGACCTATCTATTCTAAACACATATCTGGATATACCAAAATTCAAAATGTTGACTCTACAGCAGCTTCTGCCCATGCTGGGCAAGAAGGCTTGGCTTGTGACTTTAGACCTAAAAGAGGCATATTTGCATGTCTCAATCAGACAAACATGCAGAAGATACCTCAGATTCAAAGCTGGCTCAATGCACTACCAATTCTCTGCACTGCCCTTTGGCTTATCTACTGCGCCCAGGGTCTTCACAAAGTGCCTGGCACCAGTAATTGCATTCTGCAGACAAAGAGGTATACAAATATATTCTTACTTGGACGACTGCCTCATTCAAGCAGAGAACAAGGACATTCACCTACAGCATCTGGCGTTTGTAAAGAGATTTCTAACAGGCCTAGGGTACACAGTCAACGAAAAGAAATCTAAACTAGTACACTCACAAGAGATAATATTCCTGGGTGCAAGCTTAAATACAACTGCCCAGTTGGCTTACCTCACGCCAGACAAACAAAAACATCTGACTACATATTTCAAACTGTTGGCAACAAAGGCCCAGTTATCTGCAAGAAAAA
>NC_056731.1:813194543-813242043 GCF_019279795.1 Protopterus annectens | reverse complement strand
GATGCTAGTTGAGTGGATGTGGCCTTCGAGAGAGTGTTTTTGCAGTCTAGAAGCAAGCTTCCTTTCCTCACTCTAAACCGTCACTACCCTCTCTGGGTTCTTCAGGTCCTCTGTCTTCTCTTCCTGTCACATTGGGCTACCCAGCACCTCAAAGTCTAGAAGCAGTCCAGGCAGTGGATTCCCTAAATGCTTTAATCTCTTCTCCAGAGCACCCCACTGGGGAACTGCACTTTAAGCATATATGCAAAAGGCACGTGGACTCCCCACAGGAATCCCTCACTGAAGATATTAATTTGATGAGGGGAGAGGGGTCTCCAAAACCCTCCCCCAAAGGACATCTTCTTTGGTGAGATACTGGAGTTATTGAGACAGAAAGGAGGCTGCTCCCTCCTAGGAGGAATCCGTATTCCTCAAGGCTTTTAAGTCTGGCCCATCTACTTCTTGTGTGATCCCTCCCACTGATGAATTATCAAAGTCCCTCACTGGTTCCTTATCTGTAGTTTTGGGATCTTTTCTCTGACAGACCATTTTGAGCACTTCTGAAGGATTGACTAATTGCTGCACTCTGGAGGCAGTTGGGGAGCACCTGTGTCTGCACTCTTAGCCTGGACAGCCATCACCCAAGATGTATGGGTGCAGAGGATCATAACCAGAGGCTACATGAATTTCATTCCTTTTTCATCCCCCAAATTCAAAAAAACGACTTCACAACATCCCACCTATGCAAAGGAAGGCTGCAGCACAAGAGATAAAAAAGCTGCTAGACAAATGAGACTTCTTGGAGGTCTCACCAGACCAGGAAGGATTCCGGAGTCTGTTTGAGCTTCTTTTTGTACCAAAGAAAACTGGGGACTTCAGACTAATCCTGGACCTCAGTCACCTAAACCAGTACATAAAACAAAGTTCTGGATAGTTATGGTTCAGTCCCTCTATCAAGGAATAATGATTGGATGTGCTTAATAGACCTTCAGGACAGGTACTATCACTTCAAAATAGACAAGTGCTCCAGGAGGCTCATCCACTTTTTGCTGGGAGCCAGTTGCTTTCATTTCAGAACCCTGCCCTTTGGTCTCTCCACTGACCCTCCTTGAATGTTCGCCAAGTTCCCAGCAGTGGTCGCAACTCACTCACATTGGAAGAGATCATGTGTTCCTGTATTTGGATGATTGGCTTGTAACTGCTCTCACCAGCAATCACTTTCTTTAAAAGCCAGGGACTCCTTGCTCCAGTTTTGCTCATGGCTGGAAATAACTATCAACATGACAAAATCAAAACTACAACCTGTTCAAACTATGGAGTTTATTGGGGCCCATCTGGATATAAAGTTACAGATAGCCAGAACTACCAGAATTTTGAGGATTCTCGCACTTCAACTTCAGGCTTTGACAGTACTCTTCCACCAGAAGCCCCTGGCCAGGTGCATATCATGCCTTCTGTGACTGATGGCAGCCTTGATTACTTTAGTCCCTCTAGCCAGATTTTACACGAGTTTTACAGTGGACTCTAGCAGTCCAGTAGTTTACGTGATCTGAATCTGTGAACTTTCCTTTGTGCCGCACTCATGTTTGCAGAAGTCATGTTCAGTGGCAGCTAAATTCCCCACTAGTCTCAGAGGGTCCCTCCTTTGTTCTTCCATCTCCAAGCCAAGGTGACCATTGACACTTCCAGTTGGGGTGGGAAGAGCATTTATTGGGAAAGGCTGCCCATATCATATGGTTCTCCACTGAAGATAACCTTCACATCAATGTCCTGGAGGTGAGATCATTCCTCCTTGCATTGAAGGCCCTTCATGACTTCCCCAACAGGGGTGTGATTTCTATCCAAGCAGACAATATTTCGGTAGTTTGGTACATCAGAAACAAGGGGGAACTTGTTCTTAGCTATTGTGTTGAGGCAGTCAGGGTTTGGAAGTGGTCATTGTCTTCCCACTGCTTTTTGATAGCATTGCACGTCCTGTGGAAGTCCAGTGTGTTAACAGACAAATTAAGCAGGTCAGTTCTTCCTCATGAGTGATCTGTCAATCCAACAGTGGCAGAATAGATTTTCAACCACTGTGGCTGACCTTGCTGTGACCAGCTTGCTTTTTCCTCCAACACAAAATGCATAGATTACTTTGCCCTGATCCAGTGAGAGGAGAGTCCCCGAGGGAAGCTCATGCCCCCAAATTGTTCCTGAGTTTGCTGAATGCATATCTTCCTACTCCTTTTATACCAAAGTTTCTGCAGAAAGCAGTGTGGAGTAAGACAAAGGTGGTCTTCATTGCTCCCTATCGTCCTCAACAGGTATGTTTCCCCCATCTCTGGCCTCATCTCATACACACATCATGGGTGCTGGATCCAGTTCCAGGTCTGCTTTCTTACCCATTCGGAATGCCTCATCTGGACATAGCAGCCCTCATGTTAACCGCATACCGCATTTTCCTACTCCTCACTCTGCCGTTTTAAAGTTTTTGGCTGGCTTTTTTAATGACACGACAAGTTATTGCACCATCAAGGTCAAATGTTTGGCATTTCTAACTTCCATGTAGGAGAAAGTCATACTCCATTTGCTTCCCTGAAGTTGTCTAAAGCGAGCGTTCTTAAGGGGAACTTTTCTTCTCTGTCCTCCTTAATGGATCCATAGTCTTCCACAAGGAAAGATTATCACTTATAAGTAATCCTTCCTTTCCTGCTAAGGCAGCCTCAGAGCTTTCACTTAAACTATTAATCTCCCTCTATTCTCACAGTTTTCTAATAAAGGAGAATATATGTTACATCTTCTGGGCATACATTAGTTCAGAATCCATAAGAAAAACTGATCAACTTTTCATGTCCATCTCTTCAGTCAAATTGAGAAAAGCGGTATCAAATGTGACTCTTTCAAGATGACTGTCTGATCACATTTCTTGTGTATATAAGGAAAAGAGTTTGACTCTGTCTTACACTCCCAAAGCTCCTTCTTCTAGAGTTACTGTGAGTTCTACAGAATATTTTCCAGGGTATCTATTGATGACATTTGTGTGGCAGCTACTTGGTTAAACAAACATACCTTTATGTCTTACTACAAACTGGATTTGAAGTCTAGATCTAGAGAATAATTTGGGTCAGCCATTCCCCATCCTCTCATGAGACCATACCAAAGTTGGATTGGAATATCCTTCCATGAGACCACACGAAGGTTGCTAGTAACTGTGGACTGTGGCCCATCAGTTGAAGATGGATGGAAAACACAACATTGGATACAAAAGTTATGTATTTTCCATAACGATAGATCTGATGTTGTCTGCTTCATTCCTCCACAAGATAGGGTCTCTGATCTGACCTTCAGATTTGGCTCGGCCACATTCTACAGACTTGGATCTGTCAAGCTCCTCCCCCTTACCCACACTGCCCTACATCCACCCAAGTACCTCAGATCTCGTTTGCAACTTCACTGTCTGGATGTGGATCTCGTGCTGTCAAGTTGTGGGAATAATTTCCTTCAGGAACTTTCGTAAACTCTTAATAGTTTTTTATTGTAAGTCCTCCCTCCTTAATTTCTTCTTATTATTAGTGTGCATATGTGTGTGATAGTTCTTTATCCTATATAAAAAAAAGGTAGTTCTATCCTAGGCAGTTATCATTAACTGGTTTCTCCCTTATCTTTAAAACTTATTTTTAATGTTGTAGTTAGGTCTCTGTTAGTAACCTCGAGAAGGTCACGTCAGTTAGCTTTGACAGTTTATTTTTGGTGGGCTTTGCTGGTGATGGCGGACAAGCCTTTGCCAGGTTTCAAAAGTTGCACTACCTTTGGGCATAAAATCCCCAACCAAGATGCCCACAAGGAGTGTGTATATTGTTTGGGGGCTGAGCATTTAAAAGTGGATTGTTCTGTCTGTGCTTTGTTTAATCTGCTTGTGTTGGCCGACAGAAGAAACAAAGTTGATTTTTAGGGGCCTTCTTCCTTTCTCCTCTCCGGAGGCTCAGAGCCTTTTCTTGGCTTCTTCTTCTTTTTCTTCACCGGCTTCCACGAAAGAGGCAAAACAGAGGTCTCTCCCTGTCTCCCCGAGGGACTCTCTGAAGACTAAGAAGTTGAAGAAATCTTTGGATCCGATTTCCTCAAAACTGAAGAAATTGTCTCCACCTTCAGATCCATCAGCACCTTCAGATCCAGGGGATGTTACTACCATATCTCTTCCACCTTCGTCGGCTCCTATGTCAGATCCAGTGCCCCAGTATATGAGGGCCTCAACGAGGTCACCGGTTCTTGTTTCCAAGTCAAAACATTCCCATCCCCCCTCATTGGCTTCATCCAGGTCCTTCAGAAGCTGGTCTGAGACAGATATGGACAGGATGTTGAGGAGATTCCTCAAGTCCCAGATCCTAATGAGATAGTCTTGGCTCCATCCCCTGTTGGCTCCATGAACTACCCTGGCCATACCATCAGAAGTCCTTCTCCAATTTGACCATCAGTTTTAGAGTCACAGGATTTGGGGCTGCAGTGTGTGCAGGGCTCGGTGCAGGGGAATCTCCCTTCCTCAATGCTGAGGGTTCCCTTGACTAACCCTGTTCCAGTTCTCTTGCATCAGAGCATATCTTGGAACTGTGATGTCTGTGCTGGGTCCGGGGGACTGGGGTGGGAGCCATTCTTCTCGGAGCCATCCCTTCCCCTAGGTGCCGCAGCACTTGACAGCTCGGGTCTAGTGTTTTCTGGAGTTCGTGGATCTGGGGTGAGTCCTAACTGTTTTCCCACAGTGGTTTCAGCTTCAGGGGCAACAGAAAGGACTTCTCCTGATCCTTCATCCTTTCAGATAGTGGAAAGGGTGTTCTCCTGATTTGGAGATCAGACGACACATATCCCCTAATCCACCTCCCTACCCCTGTCACATCTAGGCCTTGAACCCATTCGTCCTGTCATGAGTCTGCCTGTCCCAAGCAGCCTGCAAGATCTCCCTGATCAGGATGGATCCCCTTCTTCAGACACTTCCCCAGGGTACCCAGTTGAGGAAGTCCCTCGGAAGAAGTGCGTGAAAGGGGCCATGTTGACTCCTCATTGGAGTCTTTAACCAAGGACACTGACTTTGATGGGGGGGGAGAATCCCCCTGATCCCCACCTAAAGACATATCCTTTGGGACATATTAGAGATTCTGAAACAAAAAGGTGGGTGGTCTGTCCAACCACCTCCTTCTGCGGAGTCAGTTCTCTTTGAGGCGGTCAGGACAGGCCCATCTATGTCCTGGGTGACCCCTGCCGGTGGCCATCCTGGTTGATTTGGTGCCCTGCTGGGCATGGAAGGAACTGGACACCATGGAGCCCATACCCAAACGTCCCGATGAGTTTCTGGTACCCCCCTGCATATAGGAAACATTGGAGTAAGGGTCCCGTAGTTGATGCCATTATGGTGGCAGCAGCCACTAAGAAAAAGCTGGCAGAAGAAACTGCTAATGTTCACCCACCTAACAAGGAGTCTAGTGCATTGGACAGGATTGGGTAGCACAGTTATGCCTTGGCCACTTTTGCTCTGAGGTTGTTGAACTACCTGGCCCATTTTATCTAGCTTTAGAGAGATCTGATGAAGGAACTCTCAGCTTCTTTCACAGAGCCCATGCCTGTAGAGGAATTTAAGAAAATTTCTCTCAAGCTGACCACTCTATCATCCATTGCCAACTCATCAGTGAGTTTGATCTCCCATATCATGGAGGGTACCTCAATAGCAGCTGGTTTAAGATTTTCCCTAAGGAGGCATGTCTGGATGAGCCTGTGTGAATTTGCAGAGCCCTTTAAGGCGTCCTTCGTGAATGCCCCTTACAGTGGCTCCTCTCTGTTTGGGCCATCAAATCAAGATACTCACCCACAGTGAAAAGCATGGGAAGACCCTTTATGCTGTATGAATCAAATTTTCTACCTCCCAGAGGTTCTTCTCAAGGAACCAATGTGTTGGGAAGAAAATGTGGTTTTACAAATCCTAAGGGCCTTTCCAGGATCTGTGTGGGGAACTCTCCCCTAGAAGCAGGGGGGTTTGATAGTAGATGCCACCCTAGAGACAGAGGGGGTCTGCAGAATTAGTGCTTTAGGGAACCTTTTCCCGATGATCCCTACCAGTGCTGCTGAAGCACTGCCTGACTGTCCATCTCTGGAGGTAGTTGGGGCCATCTAGCTTTGTACTCAGAAGCCTAGACCAGGTTGACTCAAAACTGTTGAGTGCTAAGCATAATATCCAGAGGCTATTACATTCCCTTTTCTCCTGTTCCCCCAAACTCCAAAAGCCTTCCAGACATGCCACCCAGTCAGAGGGAGCAGGCAGCACAGGAAAGTCAACAACTGTTGCAAAAAAGATTCATCCAGGTGGTCCCAGCCAAACAGAAAGGATTCGGAACCTACTCCTTCTTTTTCATGCCGAAAAAGACAGGGGACCTAAGATCCATCCTGGATCTAAGCAAGTTGAATGGCTATGTAAAGAAGTTGAGGTTCCAAAGGGTTGCGGTTCAGTCCATTCTGCCACTGTTGCACAATGAAACCTGGATGTGCTTGCTAGATCTGAAGGATGCGTACTTTCGCATCAAAATTGACAGGCAGTCCAGGAGTTATCTGTGCTTCTGGCTGGGAGCCAGTTATTACCAGTTCAGAGCACTACCCCTTGGTCTCACCACAGCCCCCCAGGTGTTTACCAAATGCATGGCAGTGGTAGCAGCTTACTTGAGGCTCAGAAGATTCCAGGTGTTTCCATACTTCTATGACTGGCTCTTTACTGCAACCATGAGGCATCAGCTAATCCATGTCAGGGATTACTTAATCAAGTTATAGCATTCTCTGGGCATCACCATAAGCCTGAGCAAATCTAACCTGACTCTGGTACAGAACCTAGAATTTGTAAGGACACAGCTAAATACAAAGAATCGGATAGCTTCTCTCCCTTTGCACCAATTAACCACTCTGAGAAGTCAAGTGCAGGACCCGTTATCCCAGCAGGTCCCCCTGCGCAGATGGTCTAATGAGCCCTAGGATCCATTCAGTAGCTATCCTGTTAGGCTGTCTTGCCATATTCTTTATGCGAGTTCTCCAGTGAACATTAGCCGCTCAGTAGTCCATCCTGTTTCAACCCATCAGATTGACTCCAGTTTGCAAGCATCACCTCAGCTGGTGGATAAAGTCGGTCAAGCTTCTTCTAGGCAGACCATTGTTAAACAACCCCCCTATAGCCATCGTGACCATGAGCGCGTTCCAGTTCTGATGGTGGGGTCATTACAATGGGAAGATGGTCCAAGGCACGTGGTCCCCTGTCTAGACCAGCTTGCATATTAGTGTCTTAGAGATAAGAACAGTCCTCCTAACATTATAAGCCTTTCAGGATGATCTCCCCTTAGGCACTAGTGCAGTACACAACAACAACATGTCTTTTGTATAGTACATCAACAAACAAGGAGGAACCTGATCTTGCCTATTGTGCAGGGAGGCCATGAGGGTGTGGGAGTGAGTGATATCTTCAGGCTGCCTTCTAGTTGCAATGCATATCCTGGGGAAAAACAACAATCTAGCAGACAGACTTAGTAGATCGCCCCTGGTTCCGCCTGAGTGGTCCCTCAGTCAATCAGTGGCAGACATGTTCTTCAACTGTTGAGATCAACCTTGCTGTGACCTCTTTGCCTCTCCACTCAACAACAAATGTAGCAAGTTCTTCTCTGTGATCCCTCCTCTGGGTGTGTCTCCAGGGGATGCACTTGTCCACAATTGGCCCCCGGGTCTCCTGTATGCTTATCCTCCTCTTCCGCTCATCCCAAAGTTTCTTCAGATGGCAAGCAGGTTGAAGAGCTCGGTCATCCTCCTTGCTCCCTTCTGGCCTCGTCACTTTTGGTTTCCTTTCCTATGGTCTCATCTAAAATATCCTTCTTGGATACTGGAGCCAAGTAAGGATGTTCTTTCTCATCTGTCAGGATGCAGCATCTGACTTTTCGTGCCCTCAAGCTGACCGTTTGGTTTCTCCACTTCCAACCCTAGTGAGACAGTCCAGGCTTAATTCCCCTGTCCAGAAAATACTTCTAGCCTCGCAAAAGGCTTCTACCAAAAAAGTCTACACCAGTAAGTGGAAGATATTTGTTATTTGGGCCATGAGCAGAAACACTGACCCTTTCTCGGCACCAGTTTCAGATGTTTTGCTATTTCTTAGTACTCTGTTGGTGAAAGATGCTAGCTTCTTGACCATTAAACTTCATTTAGCTGTTATTTCTAATTTCCATGCTGCAAGTCAGTCTCATTCTGTGGTTACTTTTAGGCTGTGCTAATCCTTCATGAAAGGTGTTTTCTTAGGGCCTCCAATTAAGGACCCATCCCCTCCTTGGGGAGACCTCACTGTCGTGTTGCAGGCTTTGACCTAGGGACCCTTCGAACCAGCTGCAAATTGAGAATTGAAGTTTTTTGTCATGGAAGGCTGTCCTTTTGTTGGCTTTAACTTCTGCTAACAGAATTTCTGAACTACAAGCCTTATCTTCCAAATCTCCTTACATAGTTTTTCATAAGGAGAATCTTTATGCACCAGTCCTTCCTGTATGCTCAGAGTAGCCACCAAGAACAATGTCAACCAATCCATTCAGTTACCAGTGCTGTTTCCAAATTTCTGCAATAAAGTGGAGTATGTTCTTCCTCTTTTAGACATTCATAGACAACTCTGTTTTTATCTTCTCAGGACCAAACAACACAGTAAGTCTGATCAGCTGTTTGTAGCATTCTCATCTAACAGACTAGGCAAGTGGTGCTAAAATTACCTTGGCAAAATGGATATCTGGTTGCATTTCACACATTTATTTATTCAAAGGATTGGAATTACCTAGACCTCCCAGAACACATTAGACCAGAGCAATGGCTACTACTTCTGCTTTCTACTCTAGAACCTCCATTGATGATATTTGCATGGCAGCAACATGGTCTGACAGTCATACCTTTGTATCACACTACAAATTGGATATCATTTCCAGATGTTCTTCATCTCACATTGCTGCAGTCCTTACACTTGGGTAGTCCGCTGTCCTCGGTCGGCCCGAATATCAAAGTATAAGGCTGACGTCGGTCAAGGCGCATTAGACTGACATCAGGACGTCAGGGTACAAATGCGCATGACCGACGTCATATCCTCAGTCTTTTTTGCCGCATGGTCCGATGCAGAAGCAGCGTTGCAAGTGCCGCTCGCGTCTGAAATTTTTCAATTCGGAGTTTCAGACCGAGTCAAAGTTGGCTAAGTACCCCGTTGGGGAATATTTTAGTTTTTTCTTGCCTCAGTGGTTTACCGGATGTCAGAAAAAGTGAATAACTGTATTTCTTGTGGGAAACAGATACCGCATAGAGATTATCATACTTTGTGTATTCCTTGTTTGGGGCCTGAGCACAACGTTGTTGGGTGTCGCTTTTGTGCTAGGTTCAATAAGCGCACTATTAAACGAAGGTTAGATTGTGCCAGGTTAGTCTTCGGGAAGCGGTGCAATTATAATATGCCGCCGGATGCTCCGACGCCCGCTTCTCGAAGAAGCGCAAAGACAAAGCAGCTAAGCCCAGGCAAGAAGAGTCGCCGCATCGGACGCCGGTTCTTGAGGTGTCGGTGGAACCGGGGTTCCACCGGAGGTTTCTCTGGAGTCCCAGGGGGAGACTTTGTTGTTGCAGGATGTGGCCTCTCAGGAGGCAGGTCAGGCTGAAGGGGCTTCTCAGGTTACTGTACTCCCCTCCCTTCCTAGGGTGGTTAGGCCCTCTCCTTCTGTTTCCAAGGCTTCTCCCAGAGGCAGGCCAGGTTTAGCTTCTGTTGGTGTCACTCCTAGTTCATCAGGATCTGTGCCCAAGAAGCACATGCTTAAAATGGCAGAAGATTTAATTACTTTAATTAGAGGTTCTTTGCCCCCTCCTGATAAGAGGCCTAGGGTGGAACCAGAGTTGGGGAGTTTTGAGCAGGCTTCGGATGTTTCAGAGTCTTCGGCTGAAGACTTGCTGGAGTATTCTCCTTATTCTGATTCTGATATGGATGATTCTACTCCTTCCGCTTCTCCGCCAGAGGATTTTTCTTTTTCAGAGACTCTTCATTCTATGAGAGAACATTTTAAGTGGGAAGGTCAGGACTTCTCTGATTCCAGGAAAAGGCTTAGGGAATTTTTGTTTTTACCCCAGCATAGGCCTTTGGCTATACCTCCTGTTCTGGATGTTGTGGAAGATGTGTTTGCAGAGGCTTCTCTTAATCCTGATTCTTTGCCTCCTGCTCCTGTTAAACCGGATAGGTATTACAGGGTGCCTGAAGCTCATAAATATCTTTTTAAGAGTCCTAGGGTGGACCCAGAAACTGTTAGTCAAGGGCCTAAGGGTGTCAAGGCTTCTGTTGTAAACAATCCGGTTCCTCCAGATAAAGAGGCCAGGGCTTTGGATAGATGGGGAAAGAAAGTCTATACTTCTTCCACCTTAGCTATGAGGGCTTTGAATTGCCAGTTTCACATGTTGAAATACCAAAACTATCTACTTTCTCAATTGAAGTCTAAGGTAGATGCTCTGGCAGAAGGTATTGCGTGTAAGGAATTACAGGATTTGGTACATGTTTCTGAACAGGTGGGTAAGCATTCTTTGCAATGTGGTTTTGATGCTGTACAGGCCTCGTCTAGGGTGGCTGCTACTGGGTCAGTTCTTCGCAGGCACGCCTGGCTGAGGGATCAGAATTTATCTGACCATGTTAAGACAAGGATTTTAGATGCTCCTTTACAGTCTGATGTGTTGTTTGGTTCACCTGTGGAGGCAGTCTTAAAGAAAATGGAAGACAAGGCTAAGTCTATGCAGACTGTTAAAGATTTTTTGCAGGTTCAGCCTCCAAGTTTAGTAGGAATTGGCCTACCAAGGGGTGGACGTATCCTTCTTATGATTCCCAGTCTAGGGGTAGATCTAGACGTGGTAGGGGCAGAGCTCAGGGCTCTTTCAGGCCTAGAACAGGGAGTTCACCTGCACAGTCTTCGGCTGAGGGCAGGGGTCAGTCCTTTCGTAAACAGGCCCAATGACCTACCTTTTCAGCTGCCAGAGCCTTCTCGTCTGGCAGCTCCTTTGGGAGGAAGGTTGGCACTTTTCAAGGAAAATTGGAGTTTAATTACCCAAGACAGATGGGTATTGGATATCATACACCAAGGTTACAAGTTTTATTTCCATACCTTGCCTCCTTTCAAAGGCATGCCAGACGTTCCTCCTCAACAAAGAATAGAGGCTCACAAACAAATTTCTCTGCTACTTCAAATAGGGGCCATACAGCGGTCCCTCTGCCAGAAGTGGGCCTAGGATTTTATTCTCGCCTGTTCCTAGTACCAAAGAAGGGGAACACGTGGAGACCAATTTTGGATTTATCTATCCTCAACACTTAAATGGACATTCCCAAGTTCAAAATGTTGACGTTACAACAGCTTTTACCTCTGCTGGGCAAAGATCACTGGATGGTAACTCTGGATCTCAAGGAGGCTTACCTTCATGTTCCTATCAGACTAAGTTGCAGGAAGTATCTGCGTTTTCGGGCTGGGACTTCTCATTATCAGTTCTCTGCATTGCCCTTTGGCTTATCTACTGCACCCAGAGTGTTCACAAAAGTTCTGGCTCCAGTGATAGCTTTCTTCAGGCTAAAAGGAATACAGATTTATCCTTATTTGGACGATTGCCTGATTCTGGCTCAAGGAAGGGACGAACTTCTTCATCATTTGCAATATGTGATAGCAGTGCTAAGATGCCTGGGGTATTCTGTGAACGAAATAAAGTCCAGTCTAGTACCCTCTCAGGACATGTGCTTTCTGGGTGTAAGACTGAATACAGCATCCCAGATGGCCTTTTGACCCCGGACAAACAAAAGAATCTTTCACTTTACTTCCATCAATTGTCTCATCAGTCCAGGCTGACTGCAAGGACAGTCCTTCAAGCCTTGGGGTTCATGGCATCTTGTATTCTGGTGCTTCCCAATGCCAAACTGCATATGAGGAAGTTACAATGGTATCTCAAAACTGTATGGACACAGCACTGCCAGGATATGGACACTGTCATTCAGATAATACCTTGCATTCAAAAGGAATTTTTGTGGTGGGCTCAGGAATGTCACCTAAACAAGGGACTCTCTGTGACCCGGCCAGAGGCGAGTCAGATTCTAACGACAGATGCCTCAGACAAAGCTTGGGGAGCTCATCTAAATGGAAAGTGGATACAAGACACGTGGCCTGCCAGACTACAACATCTACATATCAACCTGAAGGAGATGTTAGCAGTCCAATTTGCATTAATAGCTTTCAAGGATTTACTTCTTCCAGGGCAGGTGTTGATTCTAACAGACAACACAACTGTCATGTGGTACATCAACAAGCAAGGGGGAACACATTCTTATCCTCTATGCAGGCAAGCAATGATTTTGTGGGAGACTGCTCTCAGTTTACAGCTAAATCTTCAGGCAAGGTTTCTGCCGAGCACAGAACTCCTTAGCAGATGTGTTGAGCAGATGAATAATGGATCCCCACGAGTGGAAATTGGATCCTCATGTATTTCAGAAATTGACAGTGTCATGGGGAACTCCAGACATAGATCTGTTCGCTTCTCCACTAAACTACCAGCTGCCAAAGTTTTGCACAAAAAGGTTTCATCCCACAGCCTGGAAAGTGGATGCTCTTTCTTTCAATTGGAGCAATCTTCATGTGTATGCCTTTCCACCTCTGCCTCTCCTCCCAAAGGTACTCCTAAAGGTCAGACAGGACAAGCCAAGGATGATTTTAATAGCTCCAGATTGGCCTCGACAGCACTGGTACCCTTTACTGAGAAGTCTGGTACGGGAGCCTCCATGGCCTTTGCCTTCGATTCCACACCTGCTGTCTCAGGAGAACAGTCATTTACTCAATATCAAACTTCACTCTCTTCACCTAACAGCCTGGCATATTCTGTTTTGAACCCTGGAGGGTCTCAACTTCCACAGCGAGTTTTGAATGTTATTTTGGAAGCCAGAAGGCCTAGTACAAGGAAAGTGTACGCAGATAAATGGAAGAGATTTTTATTTTGGAGTGCAGCAAAGGAATTTGATGTTTCTGAGCCTAATTTAAGTGTGGCTCTTCAATATCTTACTGAGTTACTGGACAAAGGTTTGTCCTTCTCTTCTATTAAGGTTCATGCTGCAGCAATTTCTGCTCACTATGACTGTGACCCACCATTGTTTTCTCATCCTTTGTTCAAGCAATTTCTTAGAGGGGCAAAGAATATAAGACCCCCACGTAGAGCTCCTACTCCTGCTTGGGATCTCAATTTTGTGTTGGAGAAACTCACTCTACAACCTTTTGAGCCTGCAGCTACTGCCGAGTTGAAATATTTATCATGGAAGACTGCTTTTTTGTTGGCCATTACCTCTGCAAGAAGGGTTTCTGAATTACAGGCCCTTATGGCAGTTGAGCCTTTCTTAATTTTCCATAAGGATAGGGTATCTTTGCTTACTAATCCTTCCTTTATGCCTAAAGTGGTTTCTAGTGTGGCTTTAAACCAAACTTTTCATTTGCCTACTTTTTATGCAAATCCCCAAAATAAAGGGGAAAAGATTTTGCACACTTTAGATGTACACAGGCAGTTGCGATATTATTTGAGCAGAACTAAAGGGTTCAGGCAGTCTCAGCAGTTATTTGTTTCTTTTGCTTTGAGTTCTCAGGGCAAGCCTGTGTCAAAACAAACTATTTCTAAGTGGATTGGGTTTTGCATTGCTTTCTGTTATTCCCATCATGGTAAGGAGATTCCAGCTGGGATTAGGCCTCATTCCACTAGGGCTACTGCCACTTCGACAGCTTTTTAAGGGGTGGCAACTAAAGATATTTTGGAGGCAGCTACTTGGAGTTCAGTGCATACTTTCTCTAAGCATTATCACCTTCCACTTTACTCTAAATCTAGGGCTGGTTTTGCCACTGCTATTTTACAGGGCATTTTGGCAGCTCCTGCTGCTCTATAGTTTTGCCATCCTCCCTTACCTCTGCTTTGGGATTCTACCCAAGTGTAAGGACTGCAGCAATGTGAGATGAAGAACATAGTACAGTTTTGTACCTACCATAAATGTAGATGTTCAAAGATCCACATTGCTGCAGTCCAATTCCTCCCTCCTTCCCCTCTGTAGTTAGAGGCGGTTGTGTGGGTTGGGTTGTAAATATTGTGTTTATTGTATATATTGTACATATTATTAGTGCAAGGGTGGTGGATTGGTTGGTTGCTGTCTTTTGGTTTTGACCTTTCTTTTTGGGGTCTTCTGACATCTGGGGCAAGAAAAGACTGAGGATATGACGTCGGTCATGCGCATTTGTACCCTGACGTCCTGATGTTAGTCTAATGCGCCTTGACCGACGTCAGCCTTATACTTTGATATTCGGGCCGACCGAGGACAGCGGACTACCCAAGTGTAAGGACTGCAGCAATGTGGATCTTCGAACATCTACATTTATGGTAGGTACAAAACTGTACTTTTCCAGGAGCAGGGCCTCTGGTCCAATGGTGCTTTGGCATTTCTTTCGGGTCTATGTTACGTGATTGAATGGTCAAATATTCGAACACGTAATAATCAACCTGTAATAATCAAACCACCACAATGTCGAACGGTTCAATGGAGATCTCCGTACAGTGCGGAAATGGAAGTTTTCCATTGTCGCGATCTCAGAGTTAGTATATTTTAGTAGTGGGGGTGTGGGGGATGCAGGGGGGCTTGCTCCCCTGCGTAGAGCATTTAAATGGTTTGTTTGAGTGTTTTTTTATTTTCTTCTTTTTCCGTTCGACATTGTGGCGGTTCGATTATTATGGGTCAATTATTATGTGTTTGAATATTTGACCATTTGATCACGTAATATAGACCCTATCTTTTCATGAGGGCCACCCGGGACCTACATATCTGGGGACTCTGACCCTGTCGTGAGGAGGAATGAAGAAGACAACATTGTATTAAAAGGTTATGACTTGGCATCTGTGTTGTTTTCCTTCATTTCTCTTCACTATCCCACCCAACCACCCCCTGCCTCTTTTGTCCTAGAGGAATCTGGATTTTGAAGGGATTCCTCTGTCCCATGTCTGAGCCTTTTCTGCTGTTCCTTGCTATATGAGTAATGGATGTATGGAATCAGCAAACTTGATCTGAGGTTCTTGGATGAATGTAGGGCATTAGGGGTCAGAGGAAGGAGCTTGAGACTCAGATCCAAGTCTGTGGAATGTGGTCGAGCCTGATCCAAAGGTCAGATCCGAAACCCTATTGAGAGGAGGAATGAAAGAAGACAACACAGATGCCAAGTTATGGTAAGACATAACCTTTTAATCTGTGTTGTTGCCGTCTGCCCTCCTCAACTTTCCTTCCCTTTGTCCCCCCTTTCAGTTGCATTTTACCAGTTTTATGGCTCCAGGTTGACTGCACAGTTCTCTCTGAAGCCTTGTCATTTTACAGCTATGCTGTGGATGCCTGATATGATGTTCTTCATACCACATTGCTGCAGTCCTAACACTTGGGTAGTCCGCTGTCCCAGTCGGCCCGAATACCAAAGTATATGGCTGACGTCGGTCAAGGCGCATTAGTCTGACGTCAGGGTACAAATGCGCATGACCGACGTCATATCCTCAGTCTTTTTTGCCGCATGGTCCGATGCAGAAGCAGTTTTGCAAGTGCAGGTTGGCGTTCTGAGATTTTCCGAAGTCGGAGTTTCAGACCGAATCCAAATTGGCTAAGTACCCCGTTGGGGATTATTTTGGTTTTTTCTTGCCTCAGTATTTTACCGGATGTCAGAAAAAGTGAATAACTGTATTTCTTGTGGTAAACAGATACCTCATAGGGATTACCATACCTTGTGTATACCTTGCCTAGGGCCTGAGCACGACGTTGTTGGCTGTCGCTCTTGTGCTAGATTTAACAAACGCACTATAAAGAGAAGATTAGATTGTGCCAGGTTAGTTTTGGGAAGCGGTGTAATTATAAAATGCCGCCGGATGCTCCGCCGCTTCATCAAAAAGTGCAAGGACAAAACAGCAAAGCCTAGGCTGGAAGAACCGTCCGTCCCGGACGTTGGTTCTTTAGAGGGCTCGGTGGAGCCAGGGGTTCAGCCAGAAATTTCTTTGGAATCCCAGGGAGAGACTTTATTACTGCAAGATGTGACCTCTCAGGAGGTAGGCCAGGCGGAAGGGGCTTCTCAGGTAGCTGTTCTTCCCTCCCTTCCTAAGGTGGTTAGGCCCTCCCCTGCTGTTTCCAAGGCTTCTCCCAGGGGCAGGCCAGGTTTTGTTTCAGGAGTTACCCCTAGTTCTTCAGGGTCTGTACCTAAGAAGCATATGCTTAAGATGGCAGAAGATTTGATTACAATGATTAGAGGTTCTATGCCCCCTCCTGACAAGAGGCCTAGGGTGGAACCTGAGCTTGGGAGTTTTGAGCAGTGTTCGGATGCTTCTGAGTCTTCGGCTGAAGACTTGCAGGAGTATTCCCCTTACTCTGATTCTGATGTAGATGATTCTACTCCTTCTGCTTCTCCTCCTGAGGATTTTTCATTTTCAGAGACTCTTCATTCCATGAGGGAGCATTTTAAATGGGAAGGTCAGGATTTCTCTGATTCCAGGAAAAGGCTTAGGGAATTTTTGTTTCTACCCCAGCATAGGCCTTTAGCTATACCTCCTGTTCTAGATGTGGTAGAGGATGTTTTTGCAGAGGCTTCTCTGAACCCTGACTCTTTGCCTCCTGCTCCAGTTAAACCGGATAGATATTATAGGGTGCCTGAAGCTCATAAGTATCTTTTTAAGAGTCCTAGGGCAGACCCAGAAACTGTTTCACAAGGGCCTAAAGGTGTTAAGGCTTCTGTTGTTAAAAATCCTGTTCCTCCAGATAAAGAGGCTAGGGCTTTGGATAGATGGGGAAAGAAGGTGTATACTTCTTCCACTTTGGCCATGAGAGCTTTGAATTGCCAGTTTCACATGTTGAAATACCAAAATTATCTCCTTTCACAATTAAAGTCTAAGGTAGATGCTTTGGCGGAAGGTATTGAGTGTAAAGAGTTGCAGGATTTAGTTCATGTTTCTGAACAGGTGGGTAAGCATTCTTTGCAATGTGGTTTTGATGCTGTGCAGGCCTCTTCGAGGGTGGCTGCCACTGGTTCGTTCTTCGCAGGCACGCCTGGTTGAGGGATCAGAATTTAGCTGAGCATGTGAAAACAAGGATTTTAGATGCTCCTTTACAATCTGATGTGTTGTTTGGTTCGCCTGTGGAAGCAGTTCTAAAGAAAATGGAAGACAAGGCTAAGTCTATGCAGACTGTTAAAGATTTTTGCAGGTTCAGCCTCCAAGTTTAGTAGAAATTGGCCTACCAAGGGGTGGACATATCCTGCTTATGATTCCCAGTCTAGGGGTAGGTCTAGACGTGGTAGAGGCAGAGCTCAAGGTTCTTTTAGGCCTAGAACAGGGAGTTCACCTGCTCAGTCTTCTGGTGAGGGCAGGGGTCAGTCCTTTCGTAAACAGACACAATGACCTGCCTTTTCAGCTGCCAGAATCTTCTCGGCTGGCAGCACCTTTGGGAGGAAGGTTGGCACTTTTCAAAGAAAACTGGAGTTTAATTACCCAAGACAGATGGGTATTGGATATCATTCACCACGGTTACAGGTTTTATTTCCATACCTTGCCTCCTTTCAAAGGCATGCCAGACATTCCTCCTCAACAAAGGAAAGAGGCTCACAAGCAAATTTCTCTGTTGCTCCAAATAGGGGCCATTCAGCCGGTTCCTGTGCCAGAAAGGGGCCTAGGATTTTATTCTCGCCTGTTCCTAGTACCAAAAAGGGGAACACGTGGAGACCAATTTTGGATCTGTCTATCCTCAACACTTATCTGGACATTCCCAAGTTCAAAATGTTGACGTTACAACAGCTTTTACCTCTGCTGGGCAAAGATCACTGGATGGTAACTTTGGATCTCAAGGAAGCTTACCTTCATGTTCCTATCAGACTAATTTGCAGGAAGTATCTGCGTTTTCGAGCTGGGAATTCTCATTATCAGTTCTCTGCATTGCCCTTTGGCTTATCTACTGCCCAGAGTATTCACAAAGGTTCTGGCTCCAGTGATAGCTTTCTTCAGGCTAAAAGGAATACAAATCTATCCTTATCTGGACGATTGCCTGATTCTGGCTCAAGGAAGGGACATGCTTCTTCAGCATTTGGAATATGTGATAGCAGTGCTAAGATGCCTAGGGTATTCTGTGAACGAAATAAAGTCCAGTCTAGTACCCTCTCAAGACATGTGCTTTCTGGGTGTGAGACTGAATACAGCAACCCAGATGGCCTTTTTAACCCCGGACAAAGAAAAGAATCTTTCTCTTTACTTCCATCAACTATCTCATCAGTCCGGGCTGACTGCAAGGACAGTCCTTCAAGCCTTAGGGTTCATGGCATCTTGTATTCTGGTACTTCCCAATGCCAAACTGCATATGAGGAAGCTACAATGGTATCTCAAAAATGTATGGACACAGCACTGCCAGGATTTGGACACTGTCATTCAAATAATACCTTGCATTCAAAAGGAATTTTTGTGGTGGGCTCAGGAATGTCACCTAAACAAGGGACTCTCTGTGACCCGGCCAGAGGCGAGTCAGATTCTAACGACAGATGCCTCAGACACAGCTTGGGGAGCTCATCTGAATGGAAAGTGGATACAAGACAAGTGGCCTGCCAGACTGCAGCATCTACATATCAACATGAAGGAGATGTTAGCAGTCCAGTTTGCATTACTGGCTTTCAAGGATTTACTTCTTCCAGGGCAGGTGTTGATTCTAACAGACAACACGACTGTCATGTGGTACATCAACAAACAAGGGGGAACACATTCTTATCCTCTATGCAGGCAAGCAATGATTTTGTGGGAGACTGCGTTAAGCTTGCAGCTGAATCTTCAAGCAAGGTTTCTGCCAGGAGCACAGAACTCCTTAGCGGATGTGTTAAGCAGGCAAATCATGGATCCCCACGAGTGGAAACTGGATCTTCATGTATTTCAGACATTGACAGTGTCATGGGGAACTCCAGACATAGATCTGTTCGCTTCTCCACTAAACCACCAGCTGCCAAAGTTTTGCACAAAAGGTTTCATCACACAGCCTGGAAAGTGGATGCTCTTTCTTTCAGTTGGAAAAATCTTCATGTGTATGCCTTTCCACCTCTGCCTCTCCTCCCAAAGGTACTTCTAAAGGTCAGACAAGACAAGCCAAGGATGATTTTAATAGCTCCGGATTGGCCTCGCAGCACTGGTACCCATTGCTGAGGAGTCTGGTAAGGAAGCCTCCATGGCCCTTACCTTTGATTCCACACCTATTGTCTCAGAAGGATGGGCATCTGCTCAATGTCAAGCTTCACTCTCTTCATCTAACAGCTTGGCATATTCTGTTTTGAACCATAGCAGGTCTCAGCTTCCTCAACAAGTTTTGAATGTGATTATGGATGCCAGAAGACCTAGTACAAGGAAAGTGTACGCAGGAAAATGGAAGAGATTTTTATTTTGGTGTGCAGCAAAGGATTTGGATGTTTCTGAGCCGAATTTGAGTGTGGCTCTTCAATATCTTACTGAGTTATTGGACAAAGGTTTGTCTTTCTCTTCCATTAAGATTCATGCTGCAGCAATTTCAGCTCACTATGATTGTGACCCACCATTGTTTTCTCATCCTTTGTTCAAGCAATTTCTTAGAGGGGCAAAGAATATAAGACCCCCACGTAGAGCTCCTACTCATGCTTGGGACCTCAATTTTGTGTTGGAGAAACTCACTCTACAACCTTTTGAGCCTGCAGCTACTGCTGAATTGAAATATTTGTCATGGAAGACTGCTTTTTGTTAGCCATTACATCTGCAAGAAGGGTGTCTGAATTGCAGGCCCTTATGGCGGTTGAGCCTTTCCTGATTTTTCATAAGGATAGGGTATCTTTACGTACTAATCCTTCCTTTATGCCTAAAGTGGTTTCTAGTGTGGCTTTAAACCAAACTATTCATTTGCCTACCTTTTATGCAGATCCCCAAAGTAAGGGGAAAAGATTTTGCACACTTTAGATGTACACAGGCAGTTGCGTTATTATTTAAGCAGGACTAAGGATTTTAGGCAGTCTCAGCAGTTGTTTGTTTCTTTTACTTTGAGTTCTCAGGGCAAGCCTGTGTCAAAACAAACTATTTCTAAGTGGATTGGGTTTTGCATTGCATTTTGTTATTCCCATCATGGCAAGGAGATTCCAGCTGGGATTAGGCCTCATTCCACTAGGGCTACTGCCACTTCTACAGCATTTCTAAGGGGGGTGGCAACTAAGGATATTTTGGAGGCAGCTACTTGGAGTTCAGTGCATACTTTCTCTAAGCATTACCACCTTCCTCTCTACTCTAAATCTAGGGCTGGTTTTGCCACGGCTATTTTGCAGGGCATGTTGTCAGCTCCTGCTTCCTTATGATTTGCCAGCCTCCCTTACCTCTGCTTTGGGATTCTACCCAAGTGTTAGGACTGCAGCAATGTGGTATGAAGAACATAGTACAGTTTTGTACCTACCATAAATGTAGATGTTCGAAGATCCACATTGCTGCAGTCCAATTTACCCTCCCTCCTTCCCCTCTGTGTTTAGGGGTGGTTGTGTGGGTGAGGTTATACTCTTGCAAATTTGTATATATTGTATATATATTTGGTGCAGGAGTGTGTGGTGTTTTTTGGTTTTAGCCTTATCTTTTTAGGGTCTTCTGACATCTGGGGCAAGAAACGACTGAGGATATGACGTCGGTCATGCGCATTTGTACCCTGACGTCCTGACGTCAGACTAATGCGCCTTGACCGACGTCAGCCATATACTTTGGTATTCGGGCCGACTGGGACAGCGGACTACCCAAGTGTTAGGACTGCAGCAATGTGGATCTTCGAACATCTACATTTATGGTAGGTACAAAACTGTACTTTTTAGGCATAGGCAGAAGTCCTTTCCTTGTGGTGATATAGAGGCCATTTATGGTTGCAACTGGGCAAACTCGATCTGGGGTAATCCAGTAGACAGAGGAGAATTATGGTAATAGAGGAGACTGAGCCTTGGATCCAAAGTCTGTAAAGTGATCAATGGTGGATCTGAAGATCCATCAGTTTCAAAGAACAGAAGACGATAAGACTGATCTGTCATTATTGTAAGTATGTAACTTTCATATATGTGTGTGTGTGTGTGTGTATCTATATATTTGTATATATATATATATATATATATATATATATATATATATATATATATATATGGATCTACTTCACATTGCCAAAATTTCATAATGCCGACACCATATGATCGACATTTGAAATGTTGACAATGGAAGCAGACCATAAAAAAGAAAAAAAAAAAAAACGTTCTTTACACTGCTAGCACCCCCCGTGAGGGGCTCCGCCCCCACCCCCCATAACTTTAATATACCAACTCCGAGATCGCACTACAGTGCAGGAATGGAAATCTTTCCATTCCGTACTGTACTGAGATGCCAGTTCCACATTGTCGGCATTTCAAATGTCAATCATATGGTGTTGGCCATATGATTGTTGGCACTTTAAAATGTCGGCAATGTCAGGTAGACCTATATATATATATATATATATATATATATATATATATATATATATATACATACATACATACATACACATAAAATGCATACACACAGAGAGAGAGAAAGATAAATATTTATAGATTTTTATTTAGGTCCATACAAAGTTGAGGAATGGCTTTTGGTTTGCAGCTTATTGAAATCAGCTGCAAGAACACTAATTTCATTTAATGTTTGTCATGTTAAATTACAGTTGCTAAAAATGTCAGGCAATGGAAAATACTTTCAAAAGTATTTTTTGAAAAGTCCAGCATGCCCTCAATCGCATCTTGTTGGTTTTGTTAATCCTTCTTGTTCCAGTCGGACTTTCCCGGTAAACATATGTAAAATAAATAAGTGAGTCTCTGGTTGGACAACCATGGAAAAAAGAGAAAACACCATATACACACACTGAATTACAGGTAACATACAAACCAGACCTGCACCTGCATCTGGCACACACACACACACACACACACACACACACACACACACACACATAGAATACATCCATGTTTGGGACACACTGTAGAGTAGCTGAATAGCATAATTTTGGGAGGGAATTAGCATAGTTGTAGAAAACACACGCAGTCATTGAAAGATACTGCAGACTTCACATGGTTGTCAGAGGTCATGAATAGCTTTGCTTCAGAGCTTTGAGACAACAACCTTAACCACTGAGCCAACATTCTGCCCATTCTTGCAGTACATAACAAAGTACAGTAGGCCAGAAGGAAGGAATGAAATTTTGAATAAGTGATTGAATGAGTTTTTTCTTTTTTTTTTTTTTTTTTTTTTTTTTTTTTATCATAAGAATCATTGGTGCTGGAAATCAGTAAAGTACTGCATGTGAACGTCAGTTCTCTGGCCTGATCTTTGGAGCATGGATGCAACCTCAAGCATCAATTTTTTTAGAGGGAGCCCGGTTATAAGAGAGGGATAATTTGCTTCTAATGGTCAGTTCGTTGTGCTTTGCTGTTTCATTGGTTACCCCTAAGCCTTGAACTTGAAATCCTAAGTACAGATGTTCCATATTTTTTTCTCTTAGTTTCATAAAAGTTTATTTATTTATTTGATTTTTTCGAGTAAGGTCTTTCTGGGAACTGAAATGCCCATTTTCAGTGGAGGCCCATGAAGAAAAACTCCAAAACAAAGATAGAAATACATCTTTCACAATTTAAAATGGGTCAGCTAATATTGTTTACATTATATTTCAAAGTAAATGGTCAATAGATATTATTTACAAAACTTATCCAATTAAGGAACTACATGTTTTTCAAGATATTATTAGAATCAGAAATACTGTTTTAATATACTTGTATAGTGTCCATAGTGGCAGAGTTAGGATTGCATACTTCAAGCAGTGGGTGTGGTACAGTTGCACTGTTTATTAGTTTCCAGGTGATATTTTAGAATGGATTTGAATTGTTGCATGTTATTTAACTTCTTGGCATCTATGAGGTGTGGAATGTCGCACATCTAGCAGCCTACACACATCTTGCATTCCAGTGCATTTTCTGAAAAATAAAGTTAAAAAGTATAAGATAAACAAATGTAAACATTTTTTGAACAGTAAAAGTTATTAAAACTGTGCAAACAGCAATGCTGTCAGCAAGAAGTATTCTTTACAGTTATAATAGTCAGGGCATTCATGGCTTTTTCTATAAATATGGTAATATATTATAATGCATATAAACCCGAAATTGTATTTTTTCTAAACTTTCACAAATGTTCATATCTTGAAAACTATACAACCTAAGCATATATTGGGTAGTCTTCTGTTATCGGGGCAACAGGTAAAGCAATTTATACTTTCAGAACAGATTCTCAAAAAGAGACATCTGCACTAAAGCTATACTGTCTGAATACTAACATGAGAATACCAGCTCAGTTTAGTGGTGAAATGGACAAACACCCATTTCACCTTTCATGGATGAACTGAGAACTCCTGTTTGATGAGGGGAAAAAAAAAACATGACCACAATCGCTGTAGCAGAGACGAAAACGGTAGCAGCATTCAGCCGTTACTGCTCTCTGTCACAAAACAGAATAAAACAGACAGAGCAACATGTTAATGTCTTAGTCAGCCTTCCATTAATATATCTTCGGCATAATGTTGTCATAAAAATTTTAAACATTCCCTAACAACTGTGATGGTTAGGAACATGAGAAAAGCATTTTAAATAATTTCAAAACAACCTCCATACTTCCGTATTGCCTACGTGTATCCTTCACATCAAAAACTGAAAGCGAAAACTTTGCAGTTTCAGTTACCATACAAGTATACAGTAGTCTAAGATGTCACTGTGATTAAGATGTGCAGTAATAATATGAATACGTTATGTACTTGAAGTACAGGTTATCCAAAGAAGAGCATTTCACTCCCCAGGGAGCAAGAAAACACTGCATCTGTTGGGTTAACTGTCAGTGTTATGAGAATCCCTGCTGTGGATGGGACTGTAAATCAGGTTAGGAGTGATGTCAGAAAGTGGGTGGTGATTAGCAAGGTGGCAGGCAAAGTTTAAATTTTGAACCAAAAGAGCTCATTGCTTTTACAAGGCTTCCAGTGCTCCTTTAGTTAGAATAAACAGAGCAAGATATAGCTCGCCTGTTAAATTGATGTCTAGTGGCAGAAGTCCTAACAGAGCTTGTGCAGGTTAACTGCTCAATCTAATTGCATTTTTCAATGTTATATTGCCTGCTTTCTTTACTTGTATTGCAGTTTGCTCGCTAACTAGTGGCTGTATTTCTGGTTGCTGCACATACTGTAAAGCAGAGCGTGGCCACTTCTGCTAGCATGTTAGACCTGTTGCCCCGATAACAGAAAAGTACCATATATTAGAATATTTTTGTTAACCAGACATAAGCTTTCACATGACAACAAGAAATTCCTTATAAATGCATATTTATTGAGATATTTTCAGAAAAATTAAAATGTGTCTAATTGCATAGCAAGCAATATAATAGTGGATATCTCTAAAGGATGTGCAACATACAGTGCAAATATCAGAGACAGTTTCCTTCAACATCTAAGGTTTCACCTGTCATGCAACAATTTGTATGTCATCCGTTTTTGAAGTATTAAGTACATATGGACATATTACATATTTTCATAATTATTAAAACAATTTGTATGTCACCCGTTTTTTAAGTATTAAGTACATATGGACATATTACATATTTTCATAATTATTAAAACAGTTAGCAATGCAGTGGTGGTGCTACGGTAGCGTTGTCGCCTCACAGTTAGATGTTGGCCGTTCGATTCTCATTTAGAGCGTCTTCTGTGTGGCGACATGCGTGAATGGGCGTTCCTTCATTGAAGGTTGTGCATTAGGCCCGGCAAGCCAGCACGTAAAACTCTACTGCCAATCATTAGCGGACTGGAGTTCCGCTGTGGTGACCCCTAACCGGGAAAAGCCGAAAGACACAAACAAATTAAAACAATTAGCAATATTTCCTGTATAGTGTGATAAAACCACCAGTTTTAGTGAATTGTCCTATCTCCCACATTGGTGTTTCACACCACAGACCTCATTAATATGTAGGTCTCTCAGTTATGAAACTATGTGAATAAAAATGAAAATAGAATATGGAATGCCTTCTGTGAGGAGTCTGCATGTCCTGCTTGTGTTTGCATGAGTTTCTTCCCACATTCCAAAAAACATGCAGTAGGTGGATTGGGCACTCTGAATTGGCCATAGAGTTGAGTGTGCTTGTCAGTTTGTGGTGTGAAAGAACTAGCCCTGCAGAGCTAGTCACGTGGTAGTGTAAACCTTGGCTCTAGATGATTAACTCTTTCAACATGACACCCCCAGCCCTTGTTCAAAAATGGGAAAAAGGGGTTGTGGATGGAGGAAGTGCAAACAAAGGTTAATTTCTCCACTGTAGGAAATGTAGGACATCCTAGACTAACGATCTTAGGGTCATCTTGTTAAAACTTCTTGCCCTTTCTAATGCTATCTATTATTAGCTGGAAAGTCACTCAGTTAAAGAAGCCAGATACAAAAAAGTTTTAGACGGCCTAAGGAGGCATGGGTGCCAACTTAAAGTATACAAAAAAGGCATTATAGACTTGAGTGAGTTAAAAGCCTGATGTGGTTTGGAAGTTTGTTCGATGCCTTAGGGATGCTGACAGAGAAGTCACCATAATAATTACTAGATTAATTAGAAAAAATAGTTAGTTCTGAAGATCTTAGACTGCTATTTGGTACATGTCATTGGATGAGATTTGACAGTGAGGGTGTTCTAAGTAGATGGTAAAGCATTTTGTGTGTTATGAGTAGCCGGGAGAGGGTGATATATTGAAGAATTTCAAGCCAGTTGAGGGTATCGTGCCATGCTATGATGGGAGCGGCTTAGGATGCTGCAGGTGAATTTGCTAATTTTGTTGTAGGTGCTTTCTAGTTTGTGTTTAGTGGAAGAGTTCAGGTTTGTGATCATTTTTGAGGCGTATAGGAGGGGAAGGAAGGAGGGGGTAGTGCACAGCTATTTTTTTACTATGATCACTTAGCAGATACTTTGCTGTGTAAAAAGATCCTAGTTTGCAGTGTGTCTTTTTAACTACAGTGTCAACTTGCAGATCAAATTTTAACTTGCCAGTGATCACTCCTAGTAGTTTTGCGTTGGTGATGATTTAAATTTTTGTGTTGCCTGAGGAGATAATATCAAGGTCAGTGTTGTTTTGATTTATGTTTTTAGGAAGGAATATGATTAGTTTGGTTTCATTGGGGTTTAAGAGCAAACTGAGATTTATTTAGCCACTTTCTATAGAGGTAAAGCTTAATATTAGCCTAGTACTAATCTGTGAACCTATGAACCTGGGTGATGTTTTCTAAAGTGGGAAGATTTGAGGCTAAGCAAACGAAAATTGATTTGTCACCATATTGTATTATGGTGGCAAATTTTGATTAATACTGTGCATGCCATTAATGAAGATAATGATACGTATTGGCCCAGGTATGGAGCCTTGGGAACTCCTATACTGATTGGAAGGAATGTGCAGCGAGAGTCGTTCCATTTTACAGACTGGACGCGATTGTTCAGGTAGCTGGTGAACCAGCTCGTTGAGGGAGTTTTGAGGCCTATAATATTTAGTCTTTGGAGGTGTGGCCAAGATGATGAGCAGTTAGCAGCACTATTTTTTTGCTCTCTACTTCATTTTAACATGTCTGACAGGATTTGTACTAAAAAAAACTCAAATAGAACATTTCAAAACTTGATAGATTTATAGTTGAACATCTGCTGAAAGATTTACTTCAAAAATAACTCATTTGAAACACTTTTAATTGCTTTTTCCTGTCAAGAAAACTGGAAAGAACTAATTGTCGCAGAATTAGCCACTCTAAGCCAAGTGTACAATACAATACTATGAAAAAAGACATAGAGGCTATTCTAAGCAACAGCAGTGAGTTATCTGTAAAGACAGATAAATTAGAAAGCAAAATGGACGGTTTCAAAGAGGAATGTAAAAAACAAGTTAAAGTGCTGAGTGAATGTAGAAGAGGCAACGTCTGAGTTTGTTGAAAGATTACTTGAAAATGAGAATATCACTGAATTTCATCTGAAACAAAACAACTTATTCTGGGATAAAATAGAAGACTTAGAGAACAGATCTAGAAGAAATAACTTCAGAATTTATGGGAGTCCTGAAAAAAAGGAGAGAGAGTATGATTCAATTCCTTAATACATAGTTACCTAAAGCTTTGAACCTACCTGAAGCTTTTTCCTTTGGCATTGAAAAGATTCCTAGATCACTTTCTAACTCAAAAAAAAAAAAAAAAAAAAACACACCTTCACCAAGGTCAGTGATCGTAAGATTTTTCTTGTCAAGATAAGGATTTAGTCTTAAAAGTTGCTTGGACTAATTATTCAGTTAAAATGAAAGGAAATACTTTAAGATTTGACAATGACTGTTCTATATTAATTGATATCTAAGAGAAAAGCATATGTGCCACTCATTAAAAGCTTAAAGAAAAACAATATTAAAACACAAATCTTGTTCATAGATTCATAGGTTCATAGGTAGGTCCTAGGTTATTGGCCCTAGGGCCTATGTAAGCCTAGCCAAAAAGGTACCCTGGCTTTTGCCACCCAAGAAATTTTTTTTACCTGTGCCCCTGTTGAGCAGAGCCACAGAAGTGATCCCTGAGATGAATTTCCTATTTCTCAACCAGTCATCAAGATTTTTCTTGAAGAGTGCTAATGAGGAGCTTTGTTTGATATAGATAGGTAGTTTGTTCCAGAGTATGGGAAGTCTCTGAGACAGGAATCTGTCCCTCCAGCATGTTCTGTTTATTGTGGTGAAGAGGTTTAGGTCTTAGAGCATGTAGCTCAGAGGGATTGTGATATCTTTAAGTGGAGCATATCCAACAGCTCTGGGTTTGACATAGCTTTGTATGTTAGGCAGAGATCGCCTCTGAGTAGGCAATATGTGATGGAGAAAAGCTGGAGTTTTTTGAGACAGTCTGAGTAAGGGCATCTGTTTGAGTCCGTTAATCCTCTCTGTGAGGTATTTCTGCAGCCTTTCCAGTTGTTGTAGATGTCTTGTGAGGTACATATCAAAAGTGGCGTTGTACTCTATAATGGGTCTAATGAGTGATGAGTAGAGGGGAGCAATGACCTCTTTTTTCCTGGATGAGAAACCTTTTGTGATGAGTTTCCAGCAAAACTAAGGATTCACCTTCCAGAAGGAAAGAAGATTTTTTAACACCTTGGAAGATGCAATGCATACATACATACATACATACATACAAATGTTTCAAGCACGGGCATTAAAGCCCTTCTAGCTTGCCAATATGCCAAAACACTTGTTCCCATAATAAATGTCCAGGCTGTTCCTAAAAATATCTAAACTAGTACTTGCTTTAATGTAATTTGGTAGTCTGTTCCAAGCATCAGCTACTCTGTCAGAGAACCAATTAGTAGACTTTTCATTCCTATAGAATCTTCTACATAGTTTATCTGACGATTCTCTAGTACTTTTTGATAACCCCAAACATTCCCAGAGGTAGTTGTCCCTAAATGCCCTATATACCTGAATAAGATCTCCTCTTAAATATCTGTAACAGACACTGTACATGTTCAGATATTTTAGTCTTTCATAATAACTTAGATTTTCACATCCATGGATGCCCTTAGTATATTTCCGCTGTACTCTTTCCAGTTTATTCATGCTTGTTTTCCTATAGGGTTTCCATATTGTTATTCCATACTCAAGTTTGGGTCTAATGTAACTAACAAACAATGACTTCATTATGTTTGATTTCCTAGACTTTATAAATCTTTTTATACAACCTATAGTTCTATAACTGTCATTAGCCAATTGGTTGAAATGATTAGAAAAACTCATAGCTGAATCTACCCATATACCCAGGTCCTTAAATGAGACTACAGTTTCAATCACAGTGTGCTGTATTAAATATTAACCTTTCAGTTTATGTCTCCCGAATCGCATATGCTTAGTTTTTGATGTATTTATCAACATATTATTCTCCTGTGTCCAAATGGTCAAGTTAGTCAATTTATTTTGCAGACGTGCCTTATCTGTAACACTTGTAATCAGTTTACCCAATTTCAGGTCATCAGCATATAGACTGTAGAACACCTCAGATGAAAAAGTAAGGTCTGAAAGATACAATCTAAATAAGTAAGGGCCTATTACAGAGCCCTGTGGGACACCTTGACTGTAACCAAGGATTTCACATGTCTAGTTGGTGTGTGATACTTGCCATGTCCTATTTGTAAGCCATGCAGTTATCCATGTTATCAACAGTACATCAATACCTAGTTGTACTAATTTATTGATCAGTGTTTTGTGCATGTCCCTGTAAAATGCTGAAGTTAAATCTATATAAATCACATCACAGCACAATTTTTCATTCATAGCTGTTATTATATTGTTACAGAACATCATGTTACAGGTGGTAATAGATCTATTTTCAACATATGCATGCTGATATATGGTTTCAAGTCCCAACCTATCCAGTTCTGACAATAACTTATCCAGTATCACCTTCTCCATTATTTTTCCACAACATGAAGGTAGACTTAAGGGTCTATATGATTCTGGGTTTGTCCTACTCCCCTTTCCCTTAAAGACAGGTTTAATAAGTGCATGTCTCCAATCCTGATGAATCTCCCCATATTTATATGACCTAGTGAATAATAGATGTAATGGCAGTGTAAGTTCTTGCTTAAGTGTTCTCAAATCATTGTTACTTATTCCATATCCTCCCTGCGCTTTGTTTGGATCCAGTTTGCACAGTTCTTTTTCAATATAATCTAATTTGATTCCAGTATCTGGGGTTACCTGGATGTCACTAGGACAACTTACCACCCCTTTTGTGGAGCCAAACTGTTTTGCATAAGATTTTGTAAATATATCTATAATCTGTTGTGTCTGAGAATAAATTTTAGAATCTGCACACAATTTATCAATTTGTGTATTTTTACTCCTTCCACATATGTACCTATAAAAAGGTTTTCTATTATGCTCAATATCTTTATATAAATTTTCTTCTAATTTTTCTTGATCTTGTCTAACACTGTGCTTAATCTGTTTGTCCAACTCATTTATTTTAGTTTACAAAGTTGTAGTTCGACCTCTCTTCCATTTCTTATATTTTTGTCTCTCACCTTAATCAGGTATCTTGTTCTTATGGAAATATACCCCCCTGTTGTTAAATGCCTAGATCCTGATGTTAAACATTTTTTTTTACTTTTGCACTCAAATAATTTGTCTTTCAAAACTTTCCACATTTCAACTGCAGTTTTTCCACTGAACACCTCACTCCAGTTAGTTTTATATAGCAACTGTTTTCTTCCCTATAATCTGTAATTAACCTTCTGTGCATTGGCTTTATACAGAAAAATAAAATCCTAGAAAAAAAAAACAGAATAAATGGGGTACAGTCTTTCAAATTTTTGATGAGAAATTGAACAAGAGATGGTTGGTTAATAAAATACAAAAACAGAAAAAAACTGAATGACAAATGAAAATCAATGTATTTCATGGTTATGAATTCTTATTAATTTAAATAAGTGCTTGAATACTTATGAACAAGTTCTGCATAATAACTTTTTACAAGGTAAATCATTTTTTTCTGTACTTGAAATGGTTACCAATTCCCTTTTTAAAATGTTTGAGTTTGATTTTTTTTTAACTCTATATACAATCAAAGCCACTTATTTTCACTTAGCAAGTTTAAAAGGTTAAACTGTTCATCCTATTAAAAGTTAGTCTTTATTATAATTAAACTTATGTTAGGTGGCACACTTTCTGATGTCTTGGCATAGCTGAGTAATGTACTATTAACTATAATACAGTATGCAACAAATTACACTAAGTTCAGTTACATTCTGTGTTCTTAAAATGGTCCTTTAGTGTGCTACGGATAGTATACTTGACATGCAGTGGCAACCAGGAAAGACATGCTATATTATAAACAAAGAATACAAATTATAGATTTATATATATATATATATATATATATATATATATATATATATATATATATATAAATTAGTATTTGAATATTATCAAGTAGGAGCAATACACTTTTACAAGTTAAACCTGGATCACACAGAACTGTCATTTTTTAATGCAAGTTTGTATGCTATGTCTCCTTTAAAAAAAATGACATTCTGATTTTTATAAAACATCTCATACAAATAGTGGTTGCTGAATCATTAAGTGTTATTTCTTTGAGTGCAATGTTTTTTTGGTGGTTGGGATACTTTTGAGTTTTTTTTTTGTTCTTTTGGTGGTTTAGAGGGGTTTGAGGGATTGGTGTGTGGTGTTGAGGTGGCTTGGATTCACTTGTGGTCATTTTTGTGTGAATTGCAACTGATTGTTCAATGTTAAGTTGTCAATCTCGCCTTCATTCTTGCTTGATGGGTTCGGAGCCGATCCTCGGCTCCGACTCGGCACTTGCTAAGCTCGAGAGTCACTTTTACCAGCTCGAGGCAGCCCCATATCCCATGATGCAAGGCGGTAAGTACCCAGATCTCGTTTGCCGCTTCGCTGATGAGGTCCTCCTTTTACCAGCTCCTGGTAAGTGAATTATTACTTTACTATTTTAGCCCCTTTTTACTAAAAAACCTTAAATTATTAGTTTTAACTTAGTTTTAATTCCTTTCTGACAGAAAATTTCCCTGTCTCCTCAAAACTTTTAGTCAGACTAAAACCCATCCCACCCCTGTTAGGGTGTGTGTGTGTGTCTGTTAGTGATACCTTTTGGTATATTTAATTTAATTTCTTGGACTGGTGTGTGTCTGTGTGTTTTACACCATGTCTAAAGAAAGGGTCTCAGGCTTTAAGAAGTGTGACTCGTGCTGTCAGAAGATGTCTCTGACAGACGGTCACACTTCTTGCCTGTACTGTCTGGGGCCTCTTCACCTGCAGGACTCCTGTGCTATATGTCATTCTTTTAGCCAGAGAGTCCTGCAGGAAAGAAGAAATAAATTGATTTTGAGGGGCCTTCTTAAGCCGGAGGGCTCCCCGGCTAAGTCGGCCCCATCTAAAACTTCTAAGTATTCCAAGGCCCAGGCTTCTGTGTCCAAGCCTGTGGCCTCGGCTCCGACTCATTCAGAGTCGAGATCGGCTCCGGCTGGAGCCGATTCTGGTTACCTAAACCTCGGCACCGATGGCTATCGGTGCCGACTCTGGTTCGACCACTTCGGTGTCGGCTCCGATCGGTTCCGACCACCATGTGGCCCAGGCATCTGTGTCGGCTCCGATCGGCTCCGACACCCTTACATTTATGGCCGTATCGGCTCCGGCTGGAGCCGATACATCGGCTACCTGTCGGTGCTGATAAGTTGTCGGCTCCGACAGTTTCAGTAGTTTCATCGGCTCCGATGGTTCCTTCGAGGAAGAGGTCTAGATCCCCTTCCTTGGGGCCGCTACTTTCGGCTCGGCCGCCTCCTCGGAGCGGAGCCATCGGAGCCGATCTTCAAGGTCATCCAGGCTTTCTGACCATGATTTGGAGAGAGTGGTCAGTAGACTACTAAAGTCACAGGCACTGGCCCAAATGCTACATAGTCCGTCTCAGCAGACGACTATTAGTCCACACCCCATTGCAGTTCCTCCTTCGACTCTACCCCAGAGTTTGGAGTTGGAGTTTTCGGGAATAGTTTCTGCTACGGCTGAGGGACAGATACCCCCTTCTGCTCCTTCAGCCTCTACTCTTATCTCCTCTTCGAGACCTTCCTTAGAGGGATTCAGTGGCCGGGCTTCCCTGGTCTCCTCCGAGGGGGTGAGTGGCATCGGACCCTTGTCCGACCCCGCTCTTCCCCTTGGAGCCTCAGCCTTGGTGAGCTCGGCTCCGACATCTGCCTCGGAGCCTTCCTTTTCAGTGGGTCCTGGAGTTCCTAGCTCTTCGGAGCGGGTTCTCTCAGACCTCCCTGGGAGGGGAGCCTTCGAGGTGATGAAGAGTGTGCTGGCCTCTGGACTCAGCCAGCAGTCTGTTCCCTTAGCTCCTCCCTCTATAGTGCCTGTTGACATCTCTGCCACTTCTCTTGCTCCCAGACCCAGAGATCCTCCGCCTCAGGTTTCCCCACTGGGAATATCCCCCTCTTCTGAGGATTCTCCTGATTTGTCGGGTGATCCTCCGTGGAAGAGGACTTGTAAGAGGAAACACGAGACTCCCGAGTCTATCACTGGATACTGACTTAGATGAGTCAGAGGGATCCCCAAGATCCCCTCTGAGGATGTCTCCTTCTCAGACATCCTAGAACTCCTTAGACAGAGGGGAAACTGGCCCACCAACAATCCCTCTGAGGATGAGTCAGTATACCTGGAGGCGTTTGGATCTCAGCCCTCCACCTCCTGGGTGTCTCCGCCTTTCGACTCCCTTATGCAGGTTATTGCTCGAAAGGCGTGGACTGCTCCTGACTCTGTAGAGCCTGTCCCTAGGAGGCCTTCTAAATTTATTACTGCCCCGTCGGACAAGCAATTCCTTACAAAAGGTGTCCCCGCTGATGCCATGGTGGTGGCGGCTGTCACCAAGAAGGAACTTGCAGATCCTTCTGTACCTGTCCATCCTCCTAATAAGGACTCTAGGACCATGGATAGATGTGGTAAGCGGATGTTTTCTTCAGCAACCTTTGCTATGCGTTCGCTGAACTATCTTTGTCACTTCACCAGACTCCAAAGGGATATCCTTAAGGAGCTAGGTGAAGTTGTGCAGGATCCTACAGCTGCGGGGGCTCAGGAAAAAATTGCTTCGCAGCTAGGAACCCTTAACTCCATTGCAAACTCCTCCATGCGGCTTATATCATATGCTGCTGATGGAGCCAGTAGGGTCGCAAGAGGTACAGGTGTGGCTCTTAGACGCCAAGCCTGGATGCGACTATGTAATTTTGCAGATCGCTTTAAGGCCCTTCACAAACTCTCCCTTTGATGGGTCAGCTTTGTTTGGCCCTCAAGTGAAGGAAACGCTGACCAGGTGTGAGCAGGACGGCAAAACTCTTTCTGCCGAGGAGTCCGTTTTCCACCCCTTCTAGACCTTATCCCAAAGGACAGAAGGGTGGCAAAATGTGGTTCCAAGAAATCCCAAGGAGTCACGCGGATTCACGTGGTCAGTTTACCCCTAGAGGCAGAGGGGGTAACAACAACAGACGCCGCTCTAGAGGCAGAGGGGGTCCACAAAACCAGGGAAACAGAGAGTCTCTCTGATAAGCCCTTTCAGCATCCCTGAGATGTTGCCCGGCTGTCCCTCCTTGGAGGCAGTCGGGGGAAGACTATCACTGTACCCAGAAACCTGGCGTTCTCTCACTCAAGACAGATGGGTACAGTCGATCATATCCGAGGGTTACATAATTCCTTTCGAGGAAAGTCCTTTCTATCCCTCAAATTCCCTCCCAGATGTACCACCCGGTCTAAGGGAAATTGCAGAGTTGGAAGTCTCAAAACTACTGCAAAAAAGAGCCATTCAGCCAGTTACAACAGACCATTCAGAGCCCAGAATCTACTCAAGGTTCTTTTGGTCCCCAAAAGACGGGAGACTGGAGACCAATATTGATCTCAGCAGACTCAACAAGTCTGTGAGGAAGACAAGATTCGAATGGTCACTCTTCAGTCGATTCTACCCTTCTTGCAGAAGGACAACTGGATGTGCTCAATAGATCTTCAGGATGCATACTATCACATAAAAATTCACAGACGCTCCAGGAGATTTCTCTGCTTTCGGCTGGGGTCCAGTCATTTCCAGTTCAGAGCCCTGCCCTTTGGTCTCACCACAGCCCCCAGGGTGTTCACCAAATGCATGGCAGTGGTCACGGCTCACCTGAGACATCAAGGATTCCAGGTGTTTCCGTATCTCGACGACTGGCTCCTGTCAGCCACCACCAGGCATCAGCTTGTTCAAGCCAGGGATTACACAATAAATCTTTGTTCTCATTTGGGCATCTCGATCAACTTCGAAAAGTCATCCTTATTGCCCTGCCAGTCTATTACTTTCATAGGCAAACTTAAACACTGTTCGGATGTCAGCTACCCTTACAGACCAAAGAGTTTCAGACATTCAAAATCATGTCAGGATCATTCTAGCCAACAAGAAGGTACAGGCCATAATGGTTCTAAAAGTATTAGGTCTCATGGCTGCGGCCATTACTCTTCTTCCCCTGGCTCGCTTCTACATGCGCCTTCTTCAGTGGATGTTGTTCACTCAGTGGTCTTACCAACAACTTCCAATGCGTCACCACATTCTGGTGACACAGATTTGCAAAAATCATCTTGCTTGGTGGATCACTTCTCCCCAGATTCACCAAGGCAGACACTTTGTACCCCCATCCACGGTAGCCACTGTCACCACAGATGCCTCCCTGATCGGGTGGGGGGGGCATTATCAGGACAGGATGGTTCATGGGACGTGGCAACCGTTCGAGTACCACCTGCACATAAATGTCCTAGAGATGAGAGCAGTGCTTTTAACGTTGCAAGCCCTCAACGACTCTCTTCCTGTAGGGACAATTGCAGTCCATACAGACAACATGTCTGTAGTTTGGTATATCAACAAACAGGGCGGAACCAAGTCCTACCCCTTGAGTCGAGAAGCTCTCAGACTGTGGCATTGGGCGATCTCCTCTCATCGGTTTCTGGTAGCAACGCACATCCCTGGGAAAACCAACATTTTAGCGGACAGATTGAGTAGAGCTATTCTCATGCCTCACGAGTGGTCTCTCAAGCAATCTATAGTGGAGGAGATTTTTCTGGAATGGGGTCGCCCATGTTGCGATCTTTTTGCTACTCCCCAAAACAGCAAATGCCCAGACTTCTTCTCTCTCTTCCCTCTGTCAGGCCATCCCCCCAGAGACGCTCTGACCCAGGATTGGCCCCAGGGACTTCTTTATGCTTTTCCTCCTTTTCCTCTAATCCCTCAGGTTATCCAGAAAGTTACCGTTTTGAGAGCCAAAATGATTCTCATTGCTCCTTATTGGCCTCGACAAATTTGGTTTCCGTTCCTCCATCATCACCTTTTGGTGCAGCCGTGGCATCTGGACCCAGTGCCAGATCTTCTGATTCACCAATCCGGTCAGCTGCACCGGTCTATCCCCTCTCTCAACCTCACAGCATGGTTGCTCCACTTCCTTCCTTAGCCAGGCTTCCTATGATCTCTAACCCTGTTAGAGACATCCTAGTAGCTTCATTAAAATCCTCTACCAGGAGGATTTATACAAGCAAATGGAAACGTTTCTCTTATTGGGCTAAAGCCAAGAATATCGATCCCTTCACTGCCCCAGTTCAGGCAGTTTTGGACTTCTTAGCGGAGATTTTTCATGCAGGCTCCTCTTCTTCCACAGTTAGAGTTCAACTGGCTGCTATCTCGAACTTTCATGTCGGGATCGCAGATCACAATATCATGTCCCATAGGCTTTGTAAAGCCTTCTTGAAAGGAATTTTCCTGCTAAAGCCTCCAATCAGGAATCCTCCTCCTCAATGGGATCTAAATTTAGTGCTGACATCCTTGATTCTTCCCCCCTTCGAGCCAGCTGTTTCTTGCTCCCTAAAATTTCTTTCTTGGAAAACATTATTCCTAGTAGCTATTACATCGGCCAGGAGGGTGTCTGAACTTCATGCTCTTCGGTTCGACCCCCCTATTTGGTCTTTCACAAGGACAGAGTATCATTGAGAACTAATCCGACCTTTTTGCCTAAGGTCGCCTCAAAGGCTAATTTGAATCAATCCATTGATCTCCTGTATTTTTCCAAACTATTCAAACAGATCGAACAAAAATTACATTATCTTGATGTCCACCGCCAACTCAGATATTATTTGGACAGAACTAAACAATTTAGGAAATCCGATCAACTCTTTGTTTCCTATGCGGATAACAGGAAAGGCCTTCCTGTCTCTAAAGTGACTTTATCTAGATGGCTTTCTTCTGTCATCTCTGAAATTTATCTGCTCAGGGGAAAACAGCTGTGCTCAAAACCCAAAGCACATTCAACTAGGAGCTTAGCTACTTCTACAGCCTTTCAAGCTAGACTTCCTTTAGACACTATTTGTGCAGTGGCCACTTGGGCCACTCCTCATACTTTGTTTCCCATTACAAATTGGACTTGGCCTCCAGGGACAGAGCCAGTTTTGGCTCTACAGTCCTCAAGAGTCTGTTCCGCTGAGCCACCCAGGATAGAGGTGCTAGGACGCGTCCTATCAAGCAAGAATGAAGGCGAGATTGACAACTTAACATTAAGAAGTTATGTACATACCATAACGCTCCATGTTAGTTGTCTTCTCGCCTTCTTTCTTGCGACCCTCCCTCCTTCCCCCAGGCCTGGACAGACCTTTCTTCAAGAGATTGTTATGCTGAAGACCATTCAGAACTGGTCCTTCTTTCATCCTGTAGGCTTTCTTTCTTCCTTTGGGAAGTATTTATGCTTGGTGCTATTGCCCTTTGTCATCAAACGAGATCTGGGTACTTACTGCCTTGCATCATGGGATATGGGGCTGCCTCGAGCTGGTAAAAGTGACTCTCGAGCTTAGCAAGTGCCGAGTCGGAGCCGAGGATCGGCTCCGAACCCATCAAGCAAGAAAGAAGGCGAGAGAAGACAACTAACATGGAACGTTATGGTATGTACAGAACTTCTTATTTTCTAGCCCTTACCATGAAAACCAGCTTGAAACAACTTAAAGTCATGAGCACTTTTGTGATGCTGCAGGAACTCTGGAAAATTTAAGAACTGTGCAGGTTACTACTTCCTGTCTAAAAGTAAATAATCATAATATTTTGAATCATATGCTATGATGCTAAAGAATACAAGTTAGGTAATGAGCAAAAGATATACTTGACATGCAGTAATAACCAGGAAAGTTATACTATGCTATAAACAAAGTATAAAAATATAGTTTCTTACATACATTAAAGTTACTATTAGAATGTTATCAAATAGAGTAATTCACATGTTAAAAAAAAAATAAAAAACAATTACCGAAACCAGTGCAGTTAACCGTTTATTGCAATCCAAAGTACTTGCAATTCAAACAACTAAGCGCCTTTGCCAGATAATCCAAAGCCATCTTCAGAGTTGTTTAAACATTGTCTCCAAACAGGTTAAATAGTAACAGATACTGTTTGTAACTACACAAGCAGTGTCTGATACACAGGCAGAGCTCTTCACGATGCATTCACCTATTAATTTGGATGAGGTACCTGGTGTGAATGCTAGAGAACATGACAATGGAAGGGCAAACAGAGGAGATTTTGCTACATGGTTTGGAGTGCCAGAATATGACCTGGGCGAATGCCTGATAGATCGGTAGAAGTACCAACGTGGAACCAGCAGCTATTTTCGTTTGAGAAACTGTGTTATAAATACAGATCTTTACAGTTGGACAATTCGTTTTTGAAAAAATCTTTGGACTTAAAACAAGTGCCCAAAGGTTTGCGATTGTGGAAGCTTCCGATGGGAATATATAGTGGGACTTCAGCTTACCGTGAGTTAATTGTGGTTCTAGACAAAGCAGGTTTTGAAATTATGGACATTATAGTTAAAAATAATGATATCAAAGAATTGCAGGATGAAATTTTTAAACTGAATAACAGTATTGTAAATGATGTGTTATTTACACCCTACAATGACAAATATAAGAAAGTTTTATATGATGTTGATAAATTTGTAACCAAAAATGTTACTATTAAACAGCTTAAGATTGCACGTGATACTGAACAGTACAAAAACAATAACGCTTACCCAGATGTAGCTAAAAAAGGCCCAAATGTGGTGGAAGGATCAGATGCTAGGAATGTATCTAGGGGTGATATTGATAATAACAGGGGCCACTACAACATGGATATTAATAGAGGGAACATGGATGAAGAACAGGATGTTTTTTTACCCGGAGAACCCTGGAGGTCAGAACGCCTGAGAAATCAGGCAAACCGAAATTTGCAGAACCCAGTAGAGGGGTAGAACCAGAGAGGTCATTATTTGCAAGGGAGGCCTTGGAACAACAAACAGTCCAAGAAGTGGAAGTAAATATACACTCTGGTACATGTTTAAACAGCATTGATAGTGAAGTGTGGGTTGAGGAAGGGGGGGTTAAATTGTCAGACAGTACAACAGAATGGTTTCACCATTTATAATTATTCTGATTTGGACTTAAGTCAAGAATACTTCACGTTGTTGAAAAGGAAATGTCATTTGTTCCGAGTTCACAAGTGAATGTTGCTAGAACTTTAGTAAATTTAAAAATGTTCTTTAAGGATAGAAATGAGCAATGAACTCAAATTAATGCCTTGAGGTGTAAAAGCACGTTTGTACCCCCAAGTAATATTGAAATAGACATTTTTGAAAGAATGTGCAAAAAACAGATCCGCACATTGGTTATTAATGGTAATATTAACCAAAACAAAATTTAAATTGAGTACAAGAACATATAATTTGACAAAGGAAGAAAATTGCTTGTTATGGTCTTTAGCTAAAAACAAGAATTTAAGGATCATGACCCCCGATAAGGGAGGGGGTATTGTTATTGTGCCTTACATTGATTATGTTATAAGAATGGATATTAAATTATGAATTAACGTATGCAAGAGCATCAAGGCATGAATTTAATAGGGCGTATTCTTGGATAGACATAATTCTGTCACAGATGTCATTAGAGGGACAAATTAATGAAAAAGAAATAGAGTTTCTAACAGTGAAAAAATGGGTCTTGGCAACGATGTTTGGCATTCCTAAAACAAATAAATCTATTGTGGATCCACCTTTTAGGCCGATTGTTTCGGCAAGGGGATCTAAAACTGAACCCATATCAGCCTGGATTGACAACAAGTTAAAACATTTGCTAAATGAATTTGACCACATAGCCAAGGACTCTTGGCACTGTTTGAGTAGATTGTCAAAATTTAGAAATATCAATGATTTTAAATATAGTTTTTTGACAATCAATGTAGTTGATTTATTTTCTGTGATACACATGATAGAGTAATTGAGATGTTTCAAAATAGTATTATTAGTTTGGGAGTTTCAGATACGGCTTTACTCAGAGTACTAGTTGATTTCATGGGGATAGTTCTAAAAAACAACTTTCTCATGTTCGAAGGTGAAATTTTTCATCAAATTTCAGGAGTGGCAATGGGGGAAAAATTTGCCCCCATTTTTGCCAATCTAATATTATTTGATTGGGAAACTGAATGTATTTTAAAAACAAAATATAATGAGAGAATTTTGTCCTATAGTAGAGTCCTTGACGATATATTAATATTGTGGAAAGGGGATGAGCAAGAAGCGGATGAATTTGGGAAATATCTTAATGGAACTAGTTCATTAGTACATGGAACAAAAATCACATTAACTATCTAGATATCAGTTTATCAAATGAGGAGGAAAATTTACAAAGTGCAATATATAGGAAGGCTACATTTTCAAACACACTGCTGGATTTTAATAGTAACCATCCATACTATCAAAAACGTAGTGTAGTCAAAGGGCAGATGGGTATGACTGTCAAGAATAATTAGTAGTGAAGAAGTCTTCCATACAGAAATGTACAACCTTATAAGAATGTTTCTGGAAAGGGGTTACCCTTTAAAATTATTGTTGAATATCAAAAAAGAAGTTAATAAGAAAAGGGAACGAATGTTTGCACCTATCTTGTTGTCTGAGTGGCAGTTTAAAGACAAAAATAAAGATTTGGTACAAGCGAACAATATGACTAATGCCATGGTTTTGGAATACAATGATAGCAGTTCCAAGATTGTTGGCATTGTCAATCAATGTTGGGAATTATGTTTCCAGGGGGACATGTTAACAATTCTTGGAAAAAAAACCCAAATGGTCTTTAGTAGGGGGAGAAATATAAAGAATATACTAGAGACTAAAATAAAAAAACTTGTATACAAATCCTACATGTCCAAATGTGAGAATTGTAAATTTTGTAGATATATAAATGATGGACCGTATGTCTTTATCCAGGGCAGTGACATTTCCATTTCATGTCCAGGTAGGGTCAACTGCAACACAACGCACGTAGTATATGTAGCTACTTGCTTATCCTGCCCTGGTTTCTATGTGGGTAAAACCATTCGTAGATTGAGGGACAGGATAGGCGAACATGTAAGGGCTATAAGGAATAAAGACATACATAGTGCTCTTTTTATACATTCCGAAAGATGCATTAATTTTAAAAAGTTTGTGTTCTTTGTGATATAGTTTTCAAGAATGAACATGGAGGTGACAATGATCTGTTGTTGGAAAGTAAAGAATCTTTATGGTAGTTGAAGCTAAACGCTTCTATGGAACCTGGTTTAAATGATTTTATTTCCATTAAGCCATTTTTGAAGATTAGACATAACCAAATAGTTTGACATATCTAATTTTCAGGATTTATTTTAAAAATCATGCAGAATGTAATTTTAATAATTTCAAGTAGATTTAGTATGTTGCTTAATGAATGATTAGGAAGTATTTTGTTACAATGTAAAACATTTTGGAGTATATTTTTTTAAGAAGAATAGGCATTTGATAGATGTACTGTCTTTTTAAAAGTTTGGGCGGGAAAAATTGTGGGTGGGTGCTTGCGTAGTTACAAACATTATCTGTTACTATTTAACCTGTTTGGAGACAATATTTAAACAACTCTGAAGATGCCTTTGGATTATCTGGCGAAAGCGCTTAGTTGTTTGAATTGCAAGTACTTTGGATTGCAATAAACGGTTAACTGCACTGGTTTCGGTAATTGTTTTTTATTTTTTTCTAAATGTTTTCAGTCAGTTGACTACCAGCTACAGTTTGTTTAATTCACGTGTTAATCCTGGAGCACACATAACTGTCATTCTTTTAATGCAAGTTTATATGCTATGTCTCATTAGAAAAAAATGCCTGCTTTATATTAAACATCTCATACAAATAATGCTTAATGAATCATTAAATGTTGTTTATTTAATTACAATAGCTTTTTACTGTTTAACATAATTTGAAATTGTTTTTTGTTTTTTTTGTTAGTGGTTTGGTTAGGGTTTGAGGGCTTGATGTATAATGAAGAGGTGACTTGGATTCACTCATGAATGTCTTTGTGTGAATTGAAGCTGAAAATGTTATTTATTTTATTTTACATTTGATTACCATGATAGTCTGACTGGACACAGTTCCATTTTCAGAGGAGGACAGGGGAGAATAGCTCCAGTTAAAAATGCATATATTTACATAAAAAGTCATAAAATGCAAAAGTCTGTAAAATAAAATGTAAAAGTACATAAAATAGACGATATGAAAATCAGCAAAACATTTTGATAAAAGACAGTAACTTTTAGAACATAGTTCTACATAGTATATAGCAAGACGATAATCTTAATTTTTTTTAATATAATGTTATTAATAGTATAGTAATAATGCTTAGGAAGGTCATCACTTTTACATTATTTGGTGGTCTAAATAGTATGATAATCTGCTGTTGGTTGTTTAGCTGTAGGGGTCAGTCAGAAAAGAGGTAAGTAAGAGGGGTAAGAGACTATCATAGCTGAGATGATATGGCTAGTTTAGTTGTTACTAAGAAGCAGCATCACTGAGTACTTGAGCAAGAATGAATTGGAGAAGTGAGGCAGAGTTGATTAGTAAACATACTGTTTAGAGAGAAAGATTTAAAGCAGGGTTTCTAGTTGGTTAGATGGGTAGAAAATCATGATTACTGGATCTATATATGAAAACATGTGGATTAGTATAGAATAGTGAAGGAAATATTCCGCGGTGGTGCAGCGGTAGCGTTGTTGCCTCACAGCAAGAGGTTTTCCCAATCAATTCTCGGCTGGCGTGCGGGGAGTGCCTTCTGTGTGGAGTCTGCATGTCCTCCCCGCAGTTGGGTGGGCATTCGAAAGACATGCGTAAATGGGCGTGCCTTTGTAGAAGGTTGAACGTCGAGCTGGCACCTCGGCGTTCGTGAAAATCTGCTGCCAATCATTAGCGGACCGGAGTTCCGCTGTGGCGACCCCTAACCGGGAAAAGCCGAAAGACAACAACAACAGTGAAGGAAATAGTAGGCATATGTGTTAAAGTGGGAACAAGTTGTTATTTGATAGTTTATCCTGGGAAGTTACAGGAGCATAGCCAGGTGTTCATAAAGTATGCCTTGAGGAGCTTTTTGAATTGTGTGGTGGAGGTATTGGAGGTCAGGTGTCTAGGAAGGGTATTCTGTGTTTTTGAGCTAGAGCAGCTGAAGAGAGATTTCCCAGCTTCATTATTATATTTGATGACATCTAGGTGGTTCTGGGTATTAGATCGTAAGGTTCTTGTCATAGAATAAGGTGCATCTAGGTTCTAGAGTGCTGGTGTTTTAGTTGGGTAGTAGTGTAGCTTGTGTGCCAATGTTAATTGGTTGAGTTTCAGTAGATGAGGCAGCTCTAGCCAATTGAGTGCTACACAGTGATGGGTTCTATATGGGGTTTTAGTAGCAAATCTAGCAATCTTGTTAAAACAAGATTCTAGTTTGTTTAGGTCAGACTTGCAAAGGTTGGTCAGTATTTGGGTAGGATAGAGGAGGTGGACAACAGATGTGTCCTGGCTATAGTAGATTTAGTTTGTCTAGTGAGAAATGGTTTGTTCCGATAGAGGAGTCCATGTTTTTTGTGAATTTTCTTGATAGTTTAGGCTATATGAATGTCAAATCTGAGGTTGTTTTCCATTTCTACATCTAAGAGTTTAGTGTGGGAGGTGGGGCTTATCTTGGTTTTGTTCATGGACATTTTGATGGACATTTTGGTAAAGTTGTCAAATGGGGGGGGGTTTACAATGTCCAAAGATAAGAAGTTTTGTTTTGTTTGGGTTTAGGATAAGTTAGGAATTAGTGAACCAGATCTTGGCTAGAGAAAAGCAGTTTTAGCTTAGGGAGTGAAGGTCATGTAATGTGTGGGCTGCACATATGAGGGTGATGTCATCAGCATATTGAACTACTGAGGCATTAGGTGTAGAGGTATTGAGCTGGTTAGTAAATAGAGAGAAAAGTAGCGGGCCAAGTATAGAGCCCTAAGGGACTCCTAAGGAAACTAGTAGGAGAGGGCATAGTTGATTTTGCCATAATACTGCTTGTTGACAGCCTGATAGGTAGTTTTTAAACCATGAGATGGAGGGGGTGCTGATGTTTAGGTTGTATAGTGTATTAAGGAGTTTATTATGGTTGACCATATCGAAAGCTTTGGACAGGTCTAGCGAAATGGCTGAAACTAGTTGTCCCTTGTTTCTGTGGTGGTTGATTGTGTTGGTAAAAAACATTAGAGCTGTGGTGGTGCCGTTGAAGGGTCTGAATCCATGCTGATACTTGGATATGAGATTGTTTTTTAGAAGGTAGTTCATTAGCTGTGTGTGAACCACTCAATCAAGTATTTTTGATAAGGGAAATAAATTAGCAATAGGTCAATAGTTGTTTAATTCTAAGGAGTTGCCTCCCTTGTGCAGTGGTATTATGTGGGGGATTTTCCATATGGTAGGTACCTTACACTCTGATATTGATTTATTTATTAGAATAGCAACAGGACGGGCTTCTGCAGCTACCTGTAGCCATTCAACTGGTAAGTTGTCTGGGGCTAGGGGGGTTGTTTTAATGTGGTGGAGGAGCTTTAAAATGCATTTGACTGGGACTGGGTGTAGGCAGAAGTGGGAGTTTTTATCATGCATGTTTGTGTTGTCTTGGGTGGATGGTGAGTCGCTGCAACTACTTTTAGTTTGGGTTTCTGCAAGGGTTTGAACTGTTTTAGTGAAATGTTTGTTAAACTGAGTTGGGATATTATCAAGTTTATTGCCTGTGGCTGGTGTAGGGGTTTTAGATTTCCCTGGGAGAAGTATAGAGTTTATAGTGGACCAGAATTTTTGAGGGTTGTGAGTATAATTTTCCTGGAGGTTTTGGTAGTAGTTACTTTTGCTAGTTTAGCATGTTTTTTGGCTTTATTTTGAAGCTCTGAGTAGTTTTATTTGTGGCGTGGATTCTATTTTTGTGAAACTGCATCAATGCCTTGTCCCTTTCTTTGAGAATGGATTTAGTAGCCCTAGTTAGCCAGGGAGCGTACTTTGATTTAATTCCAATAGTTCTAGTGGGTGCGTGATGGTTTATTATTTGCAAGAAGGATGTGTTAAAGTAGTGTACTGCTTCTTCTAGAGATAGCTGTGATAGTGGCTTCCAGTTGCAATGTTTTAGGGCATTTATAAAATCTTCTGGTTTAAAGTTATTTTTGTTTCTGACTACTCTAAAGGATGTCTGGTTAATATGGTGAGTTTTTTTTTTCTAAGGAAGGAAGATAGGCTGATAGTCCCTTAGGCTGTCTGGCAGACAGCCTACATGGGATGCGAGTGAGGAATCGGATACAAGAATCCAGTCCAGAATGGATTGACGCTTGGATGTTTTATCAGTTTTAGTGAGGGTTGAGATAAGCTGGGTAAACCCATGAAGGTTAATGTGGATAGCTGGATTATGGCTGGTGCAGTTTCGCCCATCTATATTAAAATCTCCTAAGAATCCATGCTGGTAATGTTACCTGTTGGGCAGTAGCAGCCTATGATATTTATATGTTTATTGAGATCCAGTTTCAATCTTGTGAGGATGATTTCATAGTGCTACCCCCCCACCGCTTTTGCCTTTTCTGTCTCTGCGTATGATAGTATAACATGTCACTGTTATTTCGTTGTTGTTGACTTCTGGTTTTATCCAGGTTTCTGTTAGTAATACAATTTCAGGATTATGTAGCGCTAGTAAGGCATGAAGCTCATGAACTTTATTTAAGATACTCCTAACATTAAGGTTATGAAAGAGAAGACAGGCTTTGTGTCTTTGGATAAGAGGTGTGATGTGATTAGGGTCTGGGTTGGGTATGGTGTTAGGCCCAGGGTTGGGGTGTATGTCACCACTGCATATTAGTTTGTATAGAATATGTAGGTAGAGTTTATTAAATTTATAGATTATCTTGTGGTGTTGTAGGGAGGTTTGGGTTCTGTATTGAATGGGACTGTATTTTGTGTAGGTAGTAGTTAATCTGGAAGGGTCTGAAGAGGAATGAATCTATGTGACTGTTTGGGTGTTATACAATGATAGGCAACAGTTGAAGTTTGCCTTGGGGAGGAGGTGTCATTTTGCAGTTGAGTGTGGTATGTGGTGAGAGCTGAGAGTTGGAACAGGATGATAGTTGTGAATGAAAAGTAGAGGGTTGGAAGTATGTGAGTATGTGGGCTATGGAACATTGTTCCTTGTATGAGGGCACGTGGATGGTGTGAGTGGATTAGTGAAGTGAGTGTAAATGACTGGATTAGGTAGAGTGAGGGTATGGTTGTTATGGTGTGGTTGATCTAGCGCTGTTTCACGGGATAGTTATGATGGTGGGAGGTACTGAGTGGTAATTGAAGGGTGTGGTCTGTAATTATAAATTAAACTGATGGGGTGGGTGGGAATGGGGGTAGGATAGGGGAGTGGAGTGACCCCAGGTGCAGCGAGGGCGAATGGAGTGGGTTGTCCCAGCTGGAAGAGGCGCACCAAAGTTGAAAAAAAAAACAATCAGTTTGCACTATGGAAGGTATTCTGCAGGTAAGTGTGCACTGCATAATATGGTTTTAACAGGCTTTGCAGTGAAATGTTAAGGGATAAATTAGAATGCACTTAATGTCCTCTTATTTGAAAACAGCTGTATTTCAATTTGTTGGGAATATATGTGAGAGTCCTCTGGTTGTTTTAAGGCATGGTAAGACAGCCTAGGAGACCTTCCCCATGCTTAGCAAACCATGTATATCCAGCTCTACTCTGCCATCTAGTGGTGGAGAGAGTAGGAAGCTAAAGATCTAGAGGGGAAAAGCGATACTTAACAGGGGATGTAAGGAAAAGAAAAAGGACACTCTCTAGGGACACTGCGAGTGTGTGAGCCACTAAATTAAGCAGGTTAGAAAACAGTTTAGTTACAGCTATAGGCTAACACCTACATTGCTTGTAGAAGAGATGTCCATTTCTGTTTGCTTCAGAATGGCTTCTTTCAGTTCAGAGGACCGCACCAATAACAAATGGGTTTGTAGCAGCAAGAAGGAGAGGAGAGAATGCTCACATTGCTCGGGTGGAAGTAGAAGCTGTAAAAGAAGAACATTTATTTTAATAAAGCCTGTAGTGGGAGTGTGACCATGAAAGAGATATCAAAACACAGAGGGCTGGAGTATGACCTAGAACAGTAAGTTGGAATACAGGATACACAACGGTAACTCATGCAGCCTGCAGTTAAAGCAGTGTGTTCTGAGGGACAGTGGCAATTGAGCAATCGAGGACAGATAGAGGGTCAGTGGGAGGGGGAGATAAGAAGTAGAGCTATAGCACAGATGTGAGTAGAAGTAGCCAAGGAGGGATAGTCAAGAAGGGTATATTGGCCAAACAGGGAGAGAGAGTTACTAATGCAGAGAGCAAACAACCCTGCATTTTTTCGTAAACCAACAATATCTTCTTATGTGCAGTAAATCATAAAAGTAGACAAACATATACTCAAGTTCAGCAATTCAGAGTGCGTATACTGTC